>NW_027266319.1:49879972-49939496 GCF_022045235.1 Haliotis cracherodii | reverse complement strand
GGAAATGTGATGGCCTGGGGCGGCATTTGCGGGGACGAGAAGACGGAACGTCTCATCATCGAAGTCAATCTGACAGCACAACGCTACATTGACAATATCTCACGGCCAGTGGTTCTTCCTTTCATCCAGCGACAACAACGGACGGTGTTCCAACAAGATAACGCCACACCCCATAAAGCCCGTATTACTAGAGACTTCCTCAACGCCAACAACGTGACTGTCCTGCCGTGGCCAGCTCGATTACCAGATCTCTGGGACCAGCTGGGGCGTCGTCTTCGGAAACGTCAACATCCTCCCTTCACGAGACAAGCGTTGATCGTTGCCCTCCGTGAGGAGTGGAATGGTATACCTTCGGTCGATGTGAGGACGCTTGTCTACTCAGTTCGACGCCGCATTCGAAGATGCATTGCCGCTCATGGAGGTCATATCCCGTATTGAACAGTCTGGGCCGTCGTCACCTTAAAGTTGTAACCAATGTTGTTGATCGAATACTGGACGAATGACCCCTTGTCAAGAAATGTCCCTTGAGGTCAAGGACTTTGTTGTCGAATTAGCAATTTTACGGTTCTGAATGATGAAGTTCTACAATACAATAATTGGCCCATGGGAGAGATGGTGTAAATATTGAGTTTTTGAACTCTTTTTTTTTCATTTTTCCTTCCTTAGTATGTTCCCATGAAAACAGCATGCTTATTTTTGTAAATACCTTTGACCGAGACTGGGAAAAGACCGTAGAGTTTCTGGACTTTTGGGTTTCCAGAATTAAAATGGGACGTGTTAATTGTTATTGCTGCTTCAATTTGTGTTGGTCATATTTTACCCTAGAAATATCGTTGGTAACGTTTCTTTTGGCGGTCAGTTTATTTTTATAGTTTAAAAAATGGTATCCCAGCAGTGAAAGCATTTTCGTATTTTGTATTGCGCGGATAATACGATTGCTACCTCTTGTTGTAATCCACGTTTTCTGGCATAACCCTACACCTGTGTCTTTGCTCAGTTAATGAACCTATTACAGGTAGTTAGTGGTAGCACTACTCAGATTACCTGACAAAGGTTCCCATTTGGCATGTCTTGTGTCTTGGGTAATTATTTCATCTGAATCCAGGTTTGAATTGAGGTGAAATGTATGTTATGTAATATTCACGTGGCAGCCCAGAAAGAGGAGTGATCAGTTCATTTACTTTTTTGTACACGGATCATTCCTCGCCATCAAAAGTTCCACAGAAAATACGTTCATTGATTGATCACTGTTATCTTGCACAGTGGATTTGTAAGTGTTTACATGTGTAGGTTTACTAAAGCAGACGGAATACACTCATATCATGGCGTGAAGTGCCGATGTAAAAACAACATACTTGGTTCAAAGGATTAGCCGATAATACGTTTATTGATTGTTCATCAAGTCCATGGATATTTTTAAAGCACCATGGACATCATGAACATAATTGTCACACGTGCTATCTTAGCTGACCGATGAGACTTGACACCTTTGTAAAAACATCTGAAAGAAACTTAGTGATCAGTTGCGAAACGAACACAGGTTATAATAATTATCCAGAAACGCTATATGTATAAATTTTAACATTTGAATGTAACAGAGCCATGTGACGTCGAATAAGTTTATTTGTACAGCTGCAGACGTATGGGATATTGTTCCTGTATGTGAATATTCACGGATACATTCCTCGAACAAGGAAGCTGCCCAAATGTATACATAAAACTGCGATGGGTCGTAATTATGATATTTGCATTTTGTTTTCATTCATTTGCTGTTGCATTGGATAGAATCAGTTTTGTTCCTCTGGTACCTGTAGGCGTGTATACATGTATATTACACTCAATGTGTAAAAAGTCATTCACTCAGGCAATTTATAAAATGTCTAAATATTTCAGTAATATAGAAATTGACTGAATCCAAGTCCAGATTGACTAACAATTTTTAAGAGGTTCAAAAGGGCTTAAAAATAGACTATTTATCCTAGTATTAGAGTGAGTGAGTGTGTTTGTTTTTATCCCCCTTTTAGCACTATTTCAGGGTGTGTGTGTGGGTGTGTGGGGGGGGGGGGGGGGGGGCAATAACTAAGGCAATAACTAAGGCAACAACCAGCCTAGGGGCATTTCTGTAGATCAGTGCCCGTTTAAAATGAGAGGAAACCTTCCATTGTAGGTTTCTGGCACATCCAAGGGACGCAACTCTACACAACGAATTGCGACAACTCAGACGACTGAGCCACAAGATGACAGTATAGGCAATCAGCACCAAAAAACACGACAACGCGAGATCGCGACACTTGACCAATGTCGCAATCTCGCGTTCTCGCGTTCTCGTCTTTTTGAAAATAGTTACATATAACTGTATAGGCAATTACCAAAAACACGAGAACGCGAGATCGCGACAATTGACCAATCTCGCAATCTCGCGTTCTCGCGTTCTCGTGTTTTTGAAAATAGTTACATATAACTGTATAGGCTATAAGCACAAAAACACGAGAACGCGAGATCGCGACACTTGACTAATGTCGCAATCTCGCGTTCTCGCGTTCTCGTGTTTTTGAAAATAGTTACATACAACTGTATAGGCTATTAGCACAAAAACACGAGAACGCGAGATCGCGAGATCGCGACAATTGACTAATGTCGCAATCTCGCGTTCTCGCGTTCTCGTGTTTTTGAAAATAGTTACATATAACTGTATAGGCTATAAGCACAAAAACACGAGAACGCGAGATCGCGACAATTGACTAATGTCGCAATCTCGCGTTCTCGCGTTCTCGTGTTTTTGAAAATAGTTACATACAACTGTATAGGCTATTAGCACAAAAACACGAGAACGCGAGATCGCGAGATCGCGACAATTGACTAATGTCGCAATCTCGCGTTCTCGCGTTCTCGTGTTTTTGAAAATAGTTACATATAACTGTATAGGCTATAAGCACAAAAACACGAGAACGCGAGATCGCGACACTTGACTAATGTCGCAATCTCGCGTTCTCGCGTTCTCGTGTTTTTGAAAATAGTTACATACAACTGTATAGGCTATTAGCACAAAAACACGAGAACGCGAGATCGCGACACTTGACCAATGTCGCAATCTCGCGTTCTCGTGTTTTTGAAAATAGTTACATATAACTGTATAGGCAATAACCACAAAAACACGAGAACGCGAGATCGCGACAATTGACCAATCTCGCAATCTCGCGTTCTCGCGTTCTCGTGTTTTTGAAAATAGTTACATATAAGTGTATAGGCTATTAGCACAAAAGCACGAGAACGCGAGATCGCGACACTTGACCAATGTCGCAATCTCGCGTTCTCGCGTTCTCGTGTTTTTGAAAATAGTTACATATAACTGTATAGGCAATTACCAAAAACACGAGAACGCGAGATCGCGACAATTGACCAATCTCGCAATCTCGCGTTCTCGCGTTCTCGTGTTTTTGAAAATAGTTACATACAACTGTATAGGCTATTAGCACAAAAACACGAGAACGCGAGATCGCGAGATCGCGACACTTGACTAATGTCGCAATCTCGCGTTCTCGCGTTCTCGTGTTTTTGAAAATAGTTACATATAACTGTATAGGCTATAAGCACAAAAACACGAGAACGCGAGATCGCGACACTTGACTAATGTCGCAATCTCGCGTTCTCGCGTTCTCGTGTTTTTGAAAATAGTTACATATAACTGTATAGGCAATTAGCACAAAAACACGAGAACGCGAGATCGCGACACTTGACCAATCTCGCAATCTCGCGTTCTCGCGTTCTCGTGTTTTTGAAAATAGTTACATACAACTGTATAGGCTATAAGCACAAAAACACGAGAACGCGAGAACGCGAGATAGCGATATTGGTCAAGTGTCGCTATCTCGCATTCTCGACTTATAATCATCCAATCAGGTTTAATCATTTAAACTATTGTGCGCATGCGTCATGCTTACATCACACGTGTACAAGTCGCCATTTTAACTGGGCGACACTATTTACATAAACACTGTACAGAAGAACGAAGAATATAAAAGAAGACATTTATCTGAACTAGTGGAAAATTCCAAACTCTGACAGTAGGTATTTGCTTGTTTGTTTTTAGCTCCATATTTAGCACCTTAAGGGCGATATGAAGTCGGTCCTTTTTATAGTCCAGTAACCAGTTAGGCCAGTGATATTATGAACAACGCCCCAAGCCGCAAGTATGACACCCCAAACGACGTTTTGTCAGTAACAGTCGCGCATAAAATCCTTAACATGAAATATTTGTTGTGATCCCATCTGATGTGCAGGAATTCTTTCTTCTTGACAACATGCCTTCAACCAAATCACCTAGCCGTAGCATCCGATCCCTTTAGTCGCCAATTACGACCACATAGATTACTTGGGATCTGTTCTGTAACCCCTAAGATCCCTGTGAGTAAATGTGTATTGGAACACTGCCGTTAGTACGGACATACCCAGTTCTGTTTTGTATTTTACCATTTAAAGTTGATGTTTATTTGTCATAACACATTCTTATAGATTGAGAGTATATTGAAAAGGTTTGATTGTATTTATATGCGTTTATCAAATCTCTATTGGGAGATCACAATGAACCTCATTACAATATTGGAAATTTTCCACAATGAATGAAGATTTATGTTTATGTTTTATGTATGTTATGTCGATCTCAAAAAACAAAATAGCTGACTGTTCGATATACATTCACAATGTTTAACAGCAGGAAACCTTTTGAAACCTGATATTAGACTGAAGCTGTAAAGTAAACCAATGCTCATTTATAGGGAATACTAGAAGGGACATTATGGACAGTTGTCCCATTATCGCGCTTTGAATAATCGTTTTTATTTGACCAAAGCGCGACAATGCCACAATGCGACATTGGACATTTTCAGTATTGTCGCCCGTTCCGATTAATGGTGCGCATGCGTAGTAAGTGTATTAATCTACGCAGGCGCCGAAATGGTTATACTCCTTTTCAAACTCCAGTTGTCTTTTGTTATCTCCAGTGGTTCTTAAACCAAAGTAGCAAAGGCAACGTGGTTTGCTTTCTCAAAATGAAAACAAATCGTTCATCGTTGCTTTAAAAATTAGTTCATTAATCGTTATTGTCTGTGTCGATTTTCATAAACCAAACGTTTTTTTCACAGCAAGAAACAGATACTTTGTATTTCTATTTAAATGAATTCTAGTCTCCGACATCTGTTTTTTCAATTGACACACGATTGTCCCTGTCGTTTTAGACGGCGCAATTCGCTTTGCGTCTCTTAGAGGTACCAGAAAACTATGATCGCGTGTTCTAATCTCAGTACCAAACACACACATCACTTAGGTATGTCCTTCCACATCAAGCTGACACGCTGTGAAAAAACTGAAGTTTTGTTCAAAGCTGCGTTAAACTACAGGTAACGTAAGTCACGAGGAGTCCTTGGATGGGTGACCGTGTTCGGCTGCTTGGCTCCTGATAGCTTCAAGTGCCTCCGTTCTGTCCCACATTGATGCACACGTGACGCATGTGGTGTCGACTCTGTTCCAAATATGCCACTGTGAATGGATACCCGGAAAGATAATATGACAACGTGGCTGTAAACCTTCTAGCATGTCACAGGCAGGTTAGGTCGTAACAAACTTCCCTTGGAGATGAGAAGGACAGTGGTAATACTGTGTTTTGAGTATGATATTCAGCGTGAAAAAGTGCCATAGAAATGGACTATTATTATTATAAATTAACTCGGTCACACTCTCAAATCGATGAATTCGCTGTGCAGTGTGACGCTCCCTAGGCGTGCCCGAAACCTATGAGGTTTGTTTTTACCTACATGACTTTCGACTTTCCTCCCACATGTAGCTGACATGCCACAACTGAAATACTGTTCAGTGCGGCATTAAACAATAGTGACTCACGAATGTCACAAAAATGTATTTGCGATATCCATATTTGAATCATATAAACTTAATTTGAAATATAGCTGCAAAGCAGCAATGGCGGGCTCCAAGCTATACTGTACACAAACGTCCATGTTCGAATCCTCAAAGGGTTTCCTTGTACCAAATCCCTCAAATGTAGGCACCACTTGTAGGGTATCACCGCTACAAAATTGTCGTGTGCCGGAGTGTCCAAGTCTGTTGTTACCCCATTTCCGACCTCGGACATGTTCGAATCCATTAAGGGTTTGCTTGTACCAATTCCGTAACAACATAGTCACCGGAAATCGCCACAACGAAATTGGCGTGTTCCAGGGGTGTCCCAAATATTAATGAAATATTACCACCAAAGGCGTTACTTTTAGCATGCAACCAAGAACAAACAATAAGATGCATATGTCACACTAACTTCATGAAAACTTTCAATAGTTTCTGTGGAGAACCTTAAAAGATATGATCTTCAAAGTAAAGTTTCGGTGAAAAAAATGATCAAAATCAAAATCCAATAGGTCCGTCGATATAAAAGATATCCAACATCGGCTAACAGAGTTTCATGTGCTATGTAAGGAGACCATTCTCAGAAAGTTTGAAAACATTTCATGCAAGGGATTCAGAAGAGTATGCATTTAAAAACATGTACCCAAAAGACACTGTGAAAACATTGAATCCAATATGGCTGCCAAACCACGTGACCAATGACCAAAGTCAAAGAACATAAAATGTCAAGCATCCAAAGCAGCAGACACATCTAAAGTTTGAAAGTAATTGGACAAGCGGTTGCGAAGCAATAGGGCTAAATATAGCTTTAAAAATTGTTTATTTTTCAGTTATCTGCCCTTGGTCTTTGGGCCTACGGCCTTGGAATTTGTGTGGTATCTGGTACATAACTATCTGGATACACATACAAAATTTGAACGGAATCGAGACAATGGTTATTATGCTAGCTCTGGTACAAAAATCGGCGGAATAATAATAATATTAAATCGAACGATAGCACTGGGACTCTTCAGCTTTTCGGCTTGGTGACTCTTTAACAGGCTGTAACGTCTCTGTCAGTTGAGCCCCAGTCAAATGGATGAGCGTTCTCAGTTCGTCGGGGCCCCGGGTTTATGTCGTATTGCTGAAATAAAGTGATAAACCTGTTTCCGACCTCGTCCATGTTCGAATCCTGATATGGTTTGCCTGTACCAACGCCGTCAAATGTAATGAACCGCTTGTCAGACATCCCCACATGTGTCCCAGTGTGTTCTTAACCCATGTTTGACTTCGACCATGTTCGAATCCTCAAATGGTTTGCCTGTACCATCGCCGTCAAATGTTATGAACCGCTTGTCAGACATCCCCACATGTGTCCCAGTGTGTTCTTAACCCATGTTTGACTTCGATCATGTTCGAATCCTCAAATGGTTTGCCTGTACCAACGCCGTCAAATGTAATGAACTGCTTGTGAGACATCACCACATATGTCCCAGTGTGTTCTTAACTCATGTTTGACATCGACCATGTTCGAATCCGCATATGGTTTGCTTGTACCAACTCATGCAAATGATAGTCACCGTTTGCAGGACATCACCGCTACGAAATTGGTATGTGCCAGAGTTAACCAGTGTGTTCTAAACCCATTTACCACCAAGACAATGTTTTTGGCGGGCACTAGTACCCAACGGTCCACATACACATACAAAATTTGAACACAATCAGGCAAGTGGTTATTTTGCTAGGCCTGGTACAAAAATCGGCGGAATAATAAATAATAATAATAATAATAATAATAATAATAATAATAATAATAATAAATAATAATAATAAATCGAACGATTACAATAGGGCTCTACAGCCTTTCGGCTTGGAGCCCTAATAATAATAACAATAATAAATCGAACGATTACAATAGGGCTCTACAGCCTTTCGGCTTGAAGCCCCAATAATGATGATGATAATAATAATAATAATAATAATAATAATAATAATAATGATGATGATGATGATGATGATAATAATAATAATAATAATAAATAATAATAATAATAATAATAATAATAATAATAATAATAATAAATCGAACGATTTCAATAGGGCTCTACAGCCTTTCGGCTTGGAGCCCTAATAACAATAAATCGAACGATTTCAATAGGGTTCTACAGCCTTTCGGCTTGGAGCCCTAATAATAATAAATCGAACGATTACAATAGGGCTCTACAGCCTTTCGGCTTGGAGCCCTAATTAATACCTCAAAATTCAATTAACAAAAGACCCTTTAACCCACAAACTTAGCTCCTTAAAGGACGTCTATATAACACATTTGTAATTGATGTGAGTGATTTCGTTCACTGGACGTATTCATCTACAACTATAGATCATGTTTTGTTAAGAAATTAAAACAAGCAGTAACTACTAAAAGCGCGACAATGCGAGAACGCGACTTTGTTGATGAAATGACAATATATATTTCTCGCCCGGTTCATTAACATACAGCTGTACAACACACCGTGTAGAACCAAAGCGCGTTCTTATGTACTGCGGGACCAAGTTTCACTAACCACTATTTAAAACTGCCAACACCCCTGCGCTTATTCAACAAGGCGTGTGGAGATGCCAAATCACTGATAGAAGCTTAGGCACAGTCGATGACCCCAGCGACTCTGTTGCTAGGTTTACATCACATGGTATTGTTTCGCCGAAGCATCTTGCATCAATATTCCATAAATTACGTCAAATTTGTTGTGACGTGTTTGTAAACTTGGTGGTGCTAGGCCCAGTTCCACAAGACGGTCGTAGCGCAACGACAGTCGTAAGTGTATGTTATAGTGTGGGAGTTACGATAAGCTAGAGGTGCTACGATAGCTTTGTAGAACCGACCCCAGAATTCTAAAGGTAGGCTGTTGATTGGCATTAAATAAAACGCGTCAACTTTTGACGTGCTTAAAGTATTATTCGGTTAAGGCTCAATTGGATTATGCTGTGGATCGCGGAAATGTCTGTCTATTCACACACGACAGTGAAATTTACAAAGAGACTTATACATGGCAAGTAATAAATAAAATACAAGACTCGCCGTGTAATGGAAAATTAATGAAACACAAAAAAAGGTATCAAAAGGAAGCCCGTTTAGTATTCTATATACCTACTATTATTGATAACGTACGCCACGTGACGTAACAATTATCATCTAAAGTGCCAAGAGTCGGCCAATGACATATACATATATAATATACAACAGTATTCAACAGTTATGTAACATACCATAAACATTTTAAACGCTATAAAGCTGCAGGTGCTGAACCCTAAAAGACGCAACCCGAGAAGTAAGTCATTTCTAAATACCCAAGCTCCTAGAGACTAATTACTATCCAAGGTGGCTTCAGGAAACTATTTACATTAATTTTGAACAATACATACAAACAATTGTTTGAATATAATCACATATTGAGCCAAGACCACCATTGAAAATATGTTTGTATTGCACATGCTAACAAATATCCTTAAAACATCTGAGTGTAAATTTTACTGCGAGTTCGTAGGTCTTTCGAAAGCTTTGCACAACGTTTGGAGTCCTGCATGTAACATAAAATAACATAAGTAATTGTCGCAGAAAATTGCCATCATAACGACATATGCGAACTCTACTGATGGCGAAAATAGACGATGCCCATTCACCTGATGGTCATTTTACAGTTTTATTGAAGATGGGGTTAATGCTAGTACAACTCATGTGTATCATCCAGTAATTTTAAGAGCTAAAAACAATTCTTTCTCTTCGTCTGTAACTTGTATGTGACATTGTATCTCATATATATTATTATTCTGTACAGTTGTGCTTTCACGCAGGTAACGTGAGAAGTTGATTTTGCCCTTTCTCTGTAATATTTCAACATATTCTTTTCACGTAGGTTTGCTGCCAATGGCTTCTTTTGGTTCAAGTGGGGCTCCGCCTACATGTAGTATCCTTTTTTCCCACACAACGAGGCACGGAGAAGATATGCAGATAATGAGAACTTTATCTCCAATTGATGAGACATACAATTCTTTTATTCGAGTAAATGTTATACTCATGAAATATGTTTCAGTGGAATATTACAATAAAGTGTTAATAAATGCAGTTTTCGAAATGTGAAGTTTTCGACCTGGTCTCTTCAAATTATTTGTTAAATCCTTGATTATTTAGTATCCTAGTACTTAACCCGTATATTCGGTTGTGTGCCTATAATATGAATAATGTGTAATTTAAGTATTCATTATTCGATATGTATTTTCATTCAGTAGGATGTTTTTGTTCCACTCGCAGCCTATGTCCCTTAACGGCTTTCAGGAGATGATTTAATTCGTCAATACTTTTTTGATGGATTGAGCTATGAAGAAATACGCGTAGTTCTACATCTAAGACACGGTTTCTCCATCTGGTTCGTATTACTTATTTACACTGTGTATGTCATCCAGTTATTGATATAAAGTGTGAGCAAAAAATACCTGTATATGAACATATCATGAACATTCAAACCAAGACATATTCATAAATTGTACATAAAGAACTATTACATAAGCATTGTTACATTCTCTTTGACATTGTTTGTGCATAAATGTAGTACAGGAATAAACAGTGTTATGTACAATATTAGGTCAGTGTCACAATATTAGTATGAACTAAATTGAGCAATGACCTTTCCTTAATAGTCATCTTTTATCTACTCTTGAGATGTGTGTATACATCATTTGTATGTACATGTATTCACACAATGTTTCGTTGATTGTATGCCAATGAACTCAATTTCTGGAAGTGTTTGGAAATACTACCCAAGTCACTTTGCCAAACAGTTACTTATTTCATTGTTGCAAGGTGGCATTAAATGACAGTTATGAATAATAATTATCATTCCTTACAGTATCCGTCAACTGAAACGTATCTTCAGAAGAATGAATTTACGCCGCCGTGGTGTTTCAAATATTCAAGTGGTACGGCGAGCAGTACAGGTACATGTAACGCCAAGTTTCTGTTAATTACTTACATTAAGCAACTTACAGTATCATCTGTTTTTACAATGACATAAAGGATATATATCGTTTTAACGCTCATATAATCAACAATACACAGCTGAATTGTACCCTTGAGAATTCCGCATTGAATTTTCGATTTGAAAGGCCATGTTTCAAATACTATAATACAGACATATTTATTAAAAAAATTATATATCATTGCTGTGAGATCAAGTACACTGTTTTACAGTTACGCTTCATTATTGCAGCAAGAACTAAATGGCAATGGTGCCTATCTGGGATGTCGGTCAATGCGGTCACGGTTGCTGTCGTCGTATGGTCTCTCAGTGCCAAGGTATCCAGTGAAATATTAAACCTAGAATA
Organism: Haliotis cracherodii; assembly: GCF_022045235.1. Classification (NCBI taxonomy): domain Eukaryota; kingdom Metazoa; phylum Mollusca; class Gastropoda; order Lepetellida; family Haliotidae; genus Haliotis; species Haliotis cracherodii. The sequence continues at coordinate 49,928,225 of NW_027266319.1, read as the reverse complement.
GTCAATAACTTGAAATTGGACAAGAAGTATAACATAGGTCATCGGTATATCAACTATCTGCTATCGTTTAATAAGGGTCACATAGCCAAGTCCCTTCTACTGATGTTCCCACATGAACTAGAAAAACATAATAAGGCCAGTTTAACTGCCTCATCTGATTCATATTCATATCTATGCATAAATAATGAGAGTTAAAAAACACTCTCCAGAAGACTGCATGACACGAGATAGGACTTCAAATTTCCAATAGTCAATGAGCAATCTCTTCAAAAGTTGTTTGATCATGGTTACAACATCCAAGACCTCAGTAAAACTCCCAAAAGGTTTTATGGCAGACATGAAGAGGAAGTTTCTAATTTTACCGTACTAGTATCTGTGACAAAAGTTATGTCCAATGCAATGTCCAATTTTAACTTGTACCATATGATCCAGTGTTGTTTCTTTCAGGTGAACACCTGACTTTTCCTTGCATGTGTTTGTTCAGGTGCTGGATACGCTCACCCTTTTGCTAACACCTGGTATCATCACTATTGGATAGTTTTCCATAATCACAATCTTACAATGGACTCTGCTTTTATTAGAGATTTCCACTTATTTTAAAAATGTTATGTTGCGATTATATACACATGAAGACAATAACATTTCGTGCCTTAGCTGAGTTTGTAAATATGAAACGTCAACGGCACAAAACAACCAGCTCTGACCATACACCGAAACAGACTTCACTTGGTGTAAAAGGCAAAATAGGGGTGAAATAGTATGAAAGAATCACCGGCGAGTTTCAATGAATTCACTAGGTGTTCGCGGAACGGGTAAGCAGGTCACTCACACAATTTAGAAAATCTCGAAATCAAAGTAATGTAGTAGAAGGAAAACAAGGTCTAAACATCTGAAAATCACATGGCGTGACACACGTGACTGAGAAACAAATGAAACAGAATTTATGAATAACCAAAAGAAATTTAATGAACAACATACAACCGAAGAGGAATGATATGGCCGCCAACCGCATTGTTAACATATTGTTTTGCTTTATCATGTACAGAGACAATTTGCATTTCCCATCTATTTCTCTACGATTGAAGGGACAGGTGTCTTGGATGTGCGCGGACCAGGGTTGTCTGTCTCATCCCACACCAGAGCAGTTATGGCTTAGCAATACACCACTACTACAATCTGCATAACGAATGGCCGGCCCTTTCTTTTCTTTATAAACAAAAACACTTATGTCCGCGGCCTGGGTATGAACGCACCCACTTACCTTCCACTATACCCACTACACCACGGAGGCGGTTAATGTGTTTTGGTCGATGATACATGAGGTGCAAACAGTTCTTTCATAAAACATCACTTTTGAACCCTGCTCAAAATCGTAAAATAAACTTTCAGAGATACAGTCCTCCAGCTTCAGCGTGAGTTAGATCCAGAAGGTGTGGACATGAGGTCTTGCCATCGGCTATCAAGGCGTGTCTACATTAACAAAGGACCAAATTATCTCGTCCATATCGACGGTTATGATAAATTAAAACCATTTGGTTTTGCAATTCACGGAGCCATATGCGGGTAAATAAGCTAAGTTACCGCAAAAGAAACGCAAGTTGGGCATTACATGCAATAACGCTAAGGCTATAAAATATATGTTGATAATGTCAATAAATGATAACAGAGAAAACACTTGATACCAAATAAGCGTCGATTGGTTGATGGAAACCATCCGTGTTTATTTAAATATCACCAAACCGACCCGAGAAAAGAGTCATGCTCAACTGGCGCCGATGACGAAGACAGCCAAAGCCTCCACAGGAATGTTATTCAGTCTGAGGAAGTCCACAGAGACTTGTACTGTATGGGGACGAGCGTTGTCCTGCTGAAAGACCTGGAGTTGAAGTTGACCCAGGAAGAGAGGTCTGACGTGATTACGAAAAATATCATCCCGGTACATGACAGCTTCGTCGTTCGTTGTTTAACGTCGCGCTCTGCAATATTCCAGCTATATGACGGCGGTCTGTAAATAATCAAGTCTGGACCAGACATTCAAGTGATTGACATCATGAGCATCGATCCACGCAATTGGGATACGATGGCAAATATCAACCAAGTCAGTGAGTCTGACCACCCCATTCCCGTTAGTCGCCTCTTACGACAAACATTGTTGCTTTTTATGGCATGCATGGGTTGCTGAAGACCTATTCGACCCCGTATTTTCACGGGTCGTACACGACAGCAGTCACACCTTGACATTACACGTGTAGAGGGGTCCTGTAATCGTAACTGCGGCCTCCCCACCCCATAATGCTTCCTCCTCCCCATCGGTTGGCCTGTACGACACAGAAGCTAGCACAACTCACAATACGTCGTTTCAACACTCTAATGTGGGTGGGAGAGGTTGAACCTTGAGGTTCTGAGGAGACAATTTATAGCCACCGTTGACGCCGCCAACTCAGGTGCTGTGCGGCCCATTGCAGTTTTTTGTACGGGAGCTTATAGGGAATGGACAAAGGGTGAAATGCACGCATTGTTTCATGTGTATTGTGCTGCACGTGCAAAAAACGTCAAACGAGGAAAAACGAATGCGTTCCTGCTACGTGTTCCAAAAGAATAATGTAAACAGTGAACAGCGTTTCTTCAATACGTTTCTTTATGTTTGTTTTCACAAATTATTATTTTGTGCATTTCATACACACAGAACTTTACTTGCGTTTCTTTTGCGTTAGTATGTGAATGGGTAAATCTGTGCCATTGACCTTATAATTAAGCTCATTGTAGCTCTTACAAATATTGAATTTACAATAAACTTTCGAAGACCATTAAATCAGTACGGCATTAGCACAAATGTATGTATGTATGTATGTATGTATGTATGTATGTATGTATGTATGTATGTATGTACACGTTTTTAGTTTTCGTTATTCATAAATCAGTTGGAAGAAGACATCCAGCAGTGTGGAGGGATATTTGTACATGCGGATTTACTGCAATTGGTTCTTCTCTTATATGTTGTTGACTTTTGGTGTATTTTTGCACATTCATTTCTTTAACTACAGGAGAAGATTGATGTATTACACAAATCCTGAAACAAATGGTGTTTAAAAGTGAACATAGATAAAACTGATACCTTAGTTTATCGTAATGGCGGTAAGTTGAGGTACTACGAGAAATGGAAACTAGGACATATGCCTATCAAGGTCTCTTCATATTACAGTTATTTGGGTATTATATTTTCAAACAGGCTGTGTTGGTCGAGAACAGTTCAGACATTAGTTTTGAAAGCAAGTGAAGCTTTTTTTCCTATAACACAGCTCAGTTATAAACTTCGAAATATCGCTCCTAAAATGTTGTTTAAAATGTTCGACTCATAGCTTAAACCTATTATTGTATATGGTTGGAGATTTGGGGTGTTCATAAATGGTTACTTCTCGAACGTTTCCAAGCGAAGTTTTGTAAATCTGTTTTAGGTATTAATTCCAAATCTCGAAATGTTGCAAAGCTCGGAGAATGTGGTCGATATGGTAATTATATTGATTCTTACACAAGATGTTTAAGATACTGATTTAAGCTCCTTAATGCGTCTCAAGAGATATTTCCAAAACGGTGCTACGATATGTTAGTTAGGTTTGATGCCGTCGGTAGGAATACATGGGTTTCTGGTATTAAGAATATGTTATATTCCCATGGCTTCGGACATGTGTGGGAATTTCAAGGCGCTGGTGCTGGTGCTGGTGAATATTTTATAAGTGAGTTTATACTAAGGGCGTATGTATGTATGTATGTATGTATGTATGTATGTATGTATGTATGTATGTATGTATGTATGTATGTATGTATGTATGTATGTATGTATGTACGTACGTACGTACGTACGTACGTACGTACGTATGTATGTACACGTATGTACACTTGTCCACTGGCTATTCGTTTGTAAACATTTCCAGTTCTTTTTCAGGTTCTCCAGGAAGATATTGTGGCTTGAAGTGTCTAACACGAACAACAATCCATACGTTGTTGCCTCTTACTTTCTGAATTTTATTGAAACGCTGCAAGGTAGGAGCTTTGGAATCATTACAAATATAAACATACTTAATGTTTAATATGTAGTTCTGAATTTGGGAAGATTGATTTGGTCATGTATGTGTTTACCTATGACGACGTCATATTCATGACGTTCAAATCATTAGATGTAAGAGTTATTTTTAAGCATCAGTAATTTGGCAGAAATTATCTGAATGTGAACGCTCACAGCACTCTCTTTAGTGGTTGTCTTTGTTTACATTTTCAATGTTTATTGTTCCCATTTCGTAATAGATGTAATACTTTCCCTTTAACAATTTTCTTAAACTGTATTAAATAGCATTTGGCCACATCATTAGCAAAGTTTGACACTTTATTATGTACTTCTTATGAAGTAGAACATTTGGCACACTCCGTGTCGGGCATTACACTGCAGTTTTCATGTGTTTGTATCATAGCACATGTATGTGTGTGTGTCAAGGTGTGATTAATTATCAGGCTTGTTCTCATTTCGACTATCACATTGAGGAATTCTCATTTGTTTTAGATATAGTTGATTACTTCATCGTATCGTGAGTTTTGATATGTCATGAAAATATCGTGAAACAATTCCGTTTTACGTAACGTTGTAACACAATATCTGAGCTACCATGCAGGTGTCCCCAGATGCATCAGAATGGACGCAGGGACCGAGAACGGTGTCATTGAAGACATGCAGAAATCATTCAGGTGGCACCACACTGATGAAATGGCAGGGGAGAGTTCTGTCATAATTGGAAGTTCTAATTCAAACCAAGTAAGAAAAAAATGGCAAAGAAAGAGCGCATTATTGACCATGTGTGAAAAATTAATCAATTATGCTCAAAACTCTTTTCTTGCCGTAAAAGGCGACTATGCTTGTCGTAAGAGGCGAATGACGGATTGGGTTGTCACGCTTGCTGCATTGATTGATGCATATCATTGCGTGGATCGATGCTCATAGTGTCAATCACTGGATTGTCTGGTCCAGACTCAATTATTTACAGACCGCCATGATAGAGCTGGAATATTGCTGAGTGCGGCGTAAAACAAGAAACAAACAAAACACTTTTCGATCATATGTTTAACAAAACATGAATGATTATACCTTCAATGTAACAGTCAACAGAGCGTACAGGGCTATATAGTGCTGAGACTTATAATATGAGTTTCACTGAAGATCAGTCCAAAAGGTACTCATATCCTGCTCTACCAAATGCTCTCTCCATTCCCACAACTTGTATTAAGGAGTAATTGCCTGTTAGTTAAGAGATGTCAAAATTTCGTGTCAAGGTCCAAGAATTGGAAATCATTGCGTACCATGTTGCCAAACGACGTGTGATATTTATTGAATTCCTCTAAGTGTCTTCCTTAAAGTTTCTGGAATGACATAAACAAACCGTTTAAGTGCTCGGCGTAAGTACTCATAACTACCTTTATTCATTACAGAGGATAGAAAGGTGGTGGAGATCCATGAAGGAAGGTGGCATTGCTTTCTGGATAGATCTTTTCAAAGATTTACAGAACACAAATGCCATCAATTTTTCTGATGATTTTGAAAGGTAGGTACAAACTATGCTACAGTTATAAAGACAATGACTCCGTCATGACTCCGCTTCAAGACATCCTTTTGATTAGCTACGATCCGTGCGTAGGATGCAGAGTCATTCACTGAATTCGTTATGATTTTCAAATGCTTTTGAAGTAAGTTAGAATATGGTGGAAACACTAACACGGTGATCTTCCATGTCTTAACTTTGTGCATCACTATCCCACATGACAATAAGGACGAAAATCATTCCGTGATCCATGTGACTTTTGTTACAAAACTTGGTGAGCACTGATCCAGTTACGTATCTCTATTGAGAGGTTCAGGCCCGACATGGGAACAATGTGTGAAGCCCATTACTGGTGTCCCCCGCCGTGATATTGCTGGAATATTGCTAAAAGCGGCGTAAAACTATACTCACTTACTCAGAGGTTCAGGACAATTTGTGAAAGATGAAAGCAAATGCCATCTGAAGTTTACTGGGGAAAAAAAATGTGAAATGCTGGACTTCCTTATTGATAACATCAACGTATAATTTTGGGGAAAGACATTTAGGCAAGAAGAAGTCAACCCCATGGGCACCAAATTTGCTCCCCTTCTTACGGATCTGTTTCATAAAGCATAGGAATCGGAAATTCTGCTAGGATTGGCAAAGTAAAAAATAGGTAATTTGGCCAATAGAGGTTTAACTTAAGCTTCAGGTATACCGATCATCTGACATCGTTCAATAACAATCAAGTAGCCAATTCCCTTCTACTGATTTACCCAACTTAACTAGAAATAAAGGAGACGAGTGAGATCTGCTCATCTCTTTCATATGTCCAGCAATATCCCAGCAGCTCCAGCCTTTGACGTTCATATTTCGCTTTTGAGATACAATCGAGCATGCTCTTTCTAACAAGATTTGAAAGAGCACCATGCTATCAAATTACAACATTCAAGGCATCAGTAAGGCTATCAAAATGTTTATGGTAGACATGTGGATGATATTTCCACATTTGATGCACTAGTGACAAATATGATGTCTGATGCAATTCCTTATTTTGACTTGTATCATATGTTCCCATGTTTGTTCAGGTCAACAATTGACTTGCCTTTGCATGTGTTTATGACGGGTGCCAGCGGTGGGACAGGAAACGCTACCCTTTCGCGAACACCTGGTATCATTACTATTTGATAGTGATTGATAAACACATGCTCATGATATAGTCGGAGCTTTATGCAGACATTTCTATTGGATATAGAAAGGGTATTGTCGCTTTGTTTACCTGTCAAAACAAGATAAAAGTATAGAGGGTGTGTGAGGTCTATCACAGCTTCTCCAAAACGTTAGGGTCCCCTGTGTCTTCGTATCTCTCGTTGAGTGTAGTCAGGTGAAATCGTATTATATCGTTAAGAACCACAGACAGCTTAATATATCGCTTCTCTATGGCCAAGTATGACGCTAGATTTTCTGCGTCAAAATGAGCTGTATGACATCAAAACAGTGACGTGTGGTGAACAACGAAAACATGCCGGGCTTATTTAGTTTTTTATAGCGGACAAGTAGCTTTGATACACACTTTTGATGTCTGTCATATTTGCGAGTGACGTATTTCGATATGAAAAAAATATGTTTGTGCAAACAAGCGCCATGTTTGGTTTTGGGGATATTATTGGGATATATTATCTCTTCAGATTCAGATCGACAACCCACTCAAAACATTGAACTCAATCCATTCCGCTTTTCTCAGTGTTTTCACTGATACCGGAGTTCGCAAGTAATTTTGTCATGGTAGAATGGAGATAAACACAATGTGGTTCATCCTTTTTGAGGATTAAACTATGTTGATAACCATGCCAAGTCCCTTAGTTTTAATACAAACGTTTCCATGTACTGATTTTGTCTTGTAAGGGACTGTCTCCGATACAGCTGTATGGACGTGATTCAGGCGGATCTAAACAGAATAAGAGACGAGTGGAATACACATCTGCCGAGGCGGGTAAACGGTCAGCTGAATGGGAGACCAGATTTGATGTACAGCATGCCAGAAATGTATGGTACGATTGTGGAACACATGGAGGCGATACTGTGGTTACAACAAATACAACCTGTGTACTTAAACCCCGTGTTTGGCTTGTACGGTGCAAAATCAAACATTGTACTTAATGTATATTTTCTATATCCGATATATTCGCAAACAGACATGTTTCGGTTTTATAAGCAAACAACAATATCCATACAAAGAAGAACACGGATTAATTTGAATTTATACAAATCATGTGTTCTTAACTTCCATTCGCAGACGCCCACGACTACAAGTTTGAAGTGTGCGCAACGGACGTTGCCGACTTGTGGCAGTGTTGCACCCGACCTCGTCCCAAAGGAGTAGACGATGACTTTCAGACTCTGTGCGACGAAATCTTCCGCAACCAGGCAATGCGTCCGCCCTCCAACAGCCAGGAATGTTTAGTCTTATTTGATCTTCTGACTGCCACATTAACTCACTAGAACACTCCTGTTAACTTCCATTCTTTTATTGAAGCTAGTATGAAAGAAAGTAATAAAACTCTTCTGTATCACATTTACTGGACGTTTTAACTTTGATACTGTTAAATAAAAACAAGGTTTATCATAAGACTACAAATGCCCCCACCCCTACAGATTCGAAAGAACAAATCAATCATCTGACTGTTACAGTAACAAATCTATCTGTCCGTATACAAGGGTATTTTTATAATGCCTTTCACTTTTAGAGAGTTTGGCATGAAAACGGAAAAGCAATTCTAAAAATAGCAGAAGGCGCTACTTTATCCCATGATTAACACATGTACCAAGTTTGGAAGAAAATTCTGGAATAGTTTTGAGTTCTGGTCCAGAAACAACAACATTCCCCCCGTTTCATCTAACTTGTTCCCGTGGAAACAGGAAAAATATAACCTTTAAAAGCATAAAAAGTATGCGGTTTTCTGTTGTTTTAAAAATGTGTATCATGGAAGAAAGGTCCAACATCTATGTTGTCGAATGATACGTTGGCATTTATATTTCACGCACTCTCACACACAATGTCCTTCGCTCTTCATCTGGTTAAACATGAGTTATGAAAATGATCAAATGAAAACAATTCCAATAATGAAATGTCATACGAAATACAGCAAAATACATTTATAACGAACTCGGATATAACGAGCCAGTTTTGGTCCCAGCCATTTGTTGTATATATGCTTATAACAAACTACGGTTGTATCGAAATTGGTCCCTTTGAGTTCGTTATAACCGTAGTTTACTGTACATAAATAATGGTCACATTACATCATTTGAGTACCTGCATGTTTTTTTGTTAATTGTAGCTTAGTAAGGACAGGGTTTACTGGGATATCCGTATTGCCTTGACTAACAATGAGATGACACCCTGGGATGGTACTGAAGTACAGTAAATTAGAAAAATAGCTAAACAAACCGAAACATTGAAAATACATACATGTATTTCTAATACCACTGGTCATACACCTTTCAGCAAATTAGCTATGTACCGCAATAATATATCATAACATAACTATATCAACATGGTGTGCGATGCACAAGGACATTGCAATTTTACATTATTGCATATTATATGTGTATCTACTGGAGATAACTTTCACACAATCACTTGAAAGCTGGCATAAGTGAAAGTCATAAATTAAGGTATCAACTTAACAGCATTACACATTCTTAATGTTGTTTAACACATGAGACATATTGCACATATACAAAATAATATTTCAGCAACAAAAGCAAAGTTAATGAGCTTCAAGGACTTGAAAGAACCTTAATCAAACCTGAACTCCTTATGCATGAAATACACAACATGAGTGAGTGAGTGAGTGAGTATGTTTGTATGACGCTTTTAGCAATATTTCAGCAATATCACGGTAGAGGACGCCAGAAATGGGCTTCACACATTGTACCCATGTCGGGAATCGAACCCGGGTCTTCGGCTTTACGAGCGTACGCTTTAACCACTAGGCTACCCGACCGCCCCAACTCAGCACGAACGACTGCAATGTAGTTAACCCGACACGTAAGGAGTATTGGTACACAATTTATCCATACAGCTGTATTTTAATTTCGTTCGAGCGAGGAGCCAAGTTTGGTCTTTGTTATTTGGTAATAATGATTAAACGCTAAAAAATGTATCACAAGAAAAGCCATAAGTGTCGCAAATATCCATCTCAATAACATACAAACAAAATATACTGAACAGCATTGAAAACGCATCACCATGAAAATGGATGTATTTTTATCCGGGCTTAAGTCGTATGAAAATATATACGTGAATGAGTAATATACGACGTTCTGGACGAAGCATGAAGAAGAACAGCTCGTCAAAACACATTCCTAATTTTTTTTGTGAGTGAAATCACCAAAACGCAACAAATTGCGAGCACATCATGGAAAACGTGTTTGTTTCACGGGAAGCATGCAGAATAGGGCTATAAAAGACTGACTTTTAAAAGCCACATCACTTGTTGCTGCAGACGTAAAGGGTACTGACACAAGAAATGCCAAGATTAACAACAGAGGAACGTGAACGTGCCTTGGGCATGCTTCAAGTTGGTACGTCAAGTAGAGTCGTTGCACAACGGTTTCAATGCCATCATTCAACAGTCCTCAGGCTATTGAGCAGATATCAGCAGACTAGAACCACCAGAGATCGACCACGTCCGGGTCAACGTCGTGTAACTACACCACGTCAGGATCGCCATATTGTTCGTCGGCATCTTCGTGATCGTACACTTACGGCTACCAGGGCTGCAGCAACCCTACAAGGCCGACGGAATTGATCAGTGCTGACACCGTACGTCGACGTCTTCGCTCAGCAGGTCTACGTGCTGGACGTCCATATGCTGGACCCATACTCACTGATCGACATAGAAATGAACGTCTGCGTTGGGCCAAAAGGCATCGTCATTGGAGATTGCGGCAGTGGCATGGTGTGCGGTTCTCTGATGAGTCCCGTTTTCATTTACGGAATGGTGACGGTCGACTGCGAGTGTGGCGTCGACGTGGAGAATGTTACCACAATGACTGCGTTGTACAAACAGATGGATGGGGGGGGGGGGGGGAGGAGGAGGAGGAGTGTCATGGGGGGGGGGGGGGGGGGGGGGGGCGGGGGCGGCATCAGTCATTACCATCGAACAGAGCTCGTTGTTTGTCGTGGAAGAGTTAATGCCCTTTACTACAGGAATAACATATTCGCAAATCACGTCATCCCATTCTTTCATCAGTACCAGGATATGCACACCTTCCAGCGCATGATAATGTAAGAGCGCACACAGCACGTGTTTCAACACAGTACCTAGCGAACAATAATGTGCCTCTGCTTCCATGGCCAGCCCTGTCACCCGATCTATCGCCAATTGAACATCTTATGGGATTACCTAGGTCAACGCCTTTCACGTCGTCCGCAAGTACAGAACCTGGGAGAACTTGAAGATACACTACGTCAAAAGTCGAATGCCCCAGAAAAATATTCGCAGACTTATTCGATCAATGAGAAGACGTTGCATGGCCTGTGTTGCTGTTAATGGCGGACATACTAGATATTGACTTTTCATTTTAACTCTGTGTCTTCCTTACACTGATGACGTAATTGTAATTACAAAATCGGTCATTGCTCAAGTGGTACTTGTTGTTACCCTGTCTGGCGCTCGGCATTAAGGGGCTAAAACAAGGACTGGTCGGCTCGGAGTCAGTATACTGTGTCTGAGTGGGGTATTCATGTTAAACTGCGACATGGTATCTCAGTGAGCTAGCACTATAAATCGGCATCAGTCCGGACTAGTACAAGCAGCCACACACACACACACACACGTATATGCACGTCGCTATATAAGTGCAATAATCTGGGACGCGACGTTAAACCCCATTTCACCTCACCTCATTGCTCAAGTTGTTTTTGTAATATTTCAAGATTTATTGCTGGGTGGTTTTCAATGCTGTTCAGTATATTTTGGGTGTTGAAATCTTTCTTAAGTAATGAAAAATCCACCGCTGTGGTTGATAGCGTAGGTCATTTTTTCAGCAAATGCGTCTGCCTCGAAACCTCGCATCAGTTCGAGGACCAAACCGCATGTATGGGCAACCGGAAGTGGTGCTGGTCTTCTTTCCGGGACGAAAATGATAGACAATTTCTTGTCAAAACCTAGAGGTGGGACTACCTCAGATCCGGTCCAAAACCTGAGTACATCAGGTACTATTACTGTGCTGTCTCCGCCTGCAACATGATGTAAGCACTATATTTGAAGTCTGAAAAGTATATTGACATGAAAAGCATTCGTACAACGTGTTTGGGTCGTCAGATGTATGTAAAATCACATGGATACATATGACATTAGTTTATTCCACTTACAACTTTATCCACAGCCTACATTTGAATTTGTCAGCAGACAAGAACCACCAGAGATGTGCCTTTTAGGATGAATATCAAATAGCACTCGTCACTAAACGTAGACCACGTCACAGACCTGCCTCGGGGCCTTGTTACTTTTATTGACATGAGCTGATATATTTGTTATATGAAGACACTCGGTTTGGGTTATTCGGCAAAACATGCAACAGATACGTTGACAGTTCTTTAATCTTTTCCAGACACACGGGTACAAAATAAGAAATGGATGGTGAAGACTTGTGAACGTATGCCATGGTAAAAAACACATGAAAAGTCGTTCTTATTTAAATATTTCTAACTCATTATCTCTTGTGCGACATTTTAAGTTGATACGTTACCACACTTCCTACAATTTGCGTCGTCATATCGTATTGATTGATTATTCACCCATAAAACATGGATATTCATTTTGGAAAGGACAGTATCTTTTACTTCAAGTATAAACAAGTTGTACAAACGTTGACATGTACAGCGAAATAATCGATGGGACAAAGCTGTTCGCTCGATGTTACTGTCCGACATCAGTTGAAAGTATAACAATTCAAGAAATGTGTGTTCTATTGTCTGTTGGCATGGTGGTGTATGCTCACGGGCTAGCTTGTAATATATGAAGTAAATGCCAATGCATCAAGTCTATGGTTTTATGCATATCTTTTTATTTCTTCAAACAAACTTTTCACAGAACCTCCATTTTACCTCTGATTTTGTTTTAACCTCCCGTCTGTCATTTGTAACATTTAGTGGAAAATGTTCACTATTGATATCTTAATCGATCACTTACTCTCACAACCCCTCAGGTAATCTTCAAAGGCAAACATCGTGTCATCTTCTTTGGATCTGTTGTTTGAGCCAGATGGGGACAGATGTACGGAGTACATTGATTTTAGCTGACGATACGTGACAGGACCAACACTGTCGACAAAAATGCTTTCTGTAGTTTCCGGGGATCCTGTCACATACTGTAGAAACTCCATGTCCTGAAGTCCCAACCGGAACTGCTGAATCTCAGCATGAACCCTGTTAATGGTACAGTTATCATTAGATATACTTTAATATTTCACCTTCTTAAATTGTTGGTTGACTAATAAGATACTTACTACGAGAACCGGGTAAATCACTGGAAATCAGTAAAGTGACTTTCCGGCTAGGAGAGTTAAACTGTATGAAAATATATGTGAACATGTCCTCATGAAAACTCACCTGTAGAACATGTGGGACTTGAACAGCTGACGCACCAAGTCTTCTTTATCATCAATCTCCAGGTGGCATACTGGTTTCGTGACGCCTGAATCTATTATCCAGGCTGTTGCCTCCTCATTCTGGCAGACAGTCTTGAGAGCATTTGTTGTGTCACAGGTCAGTATCTGTTTTGGAAAACATTTCAAGGTAGGTATATTATAAATAAGTATGTAGAATATTTGTGATAGGTATAATCAAAGTAATAATGTATTTATCAATGGGGCGACAATATCTAGTAACATTCTGTTTATGCTAAATTCTAACTTATACATGGACCCATTGAATAAGTGGAAATATATGAGGACCTGTTCAAAACGAGTTGCAGCAATGGAGCCAATAAACTGAACTCAAATCCCTATATATTATGCACTAGACATGGGCTCTGCACATGAGGCTTCCCAAAGTTTCACTGCTAAAAGGGTCACATTTGTTTGCACACACGATACCAACCGAATTACACGTATATAGACATAAGACTAGTGTCCCTCGGCAATCACTGTGAGGGCCGAGAGCTAATACATATGTTTAGAACCAACATTCATCACACATTTCAGCTTCATCCCTATAGATCTCACGACAGATACGTGGTGCAATAAACAAAATTAACAGTCAGTTAGGTACATTTCGGGATAATTTAATCACATGGAGTCCTTAAATTAAACATACAATTGGCAGATACTTGTTCTTTTATCAACATCCGAACTATCATTTTAATCAATTGATTCTTCTTTGATATGCATTTAGAAGTTGGAGTACTAATCCTGAAACCAGATGCCGATCCCCGGGACCCACTAGGATACAGCTGTAAAGTTTATTTTAAACAAATGGTAAACAAAGTGGCTTGAAAGTAATACCATTTTGGCCGAGGAGCAGAATAGATTCAGTAGTAAGCTGAACACTGTAGAACATATACTCCTTATATTTTGTTATTAATAACAGCAAATTTTAAATTCTTTTCATCTATCATGTTGTTTTGCTGTGTTGTAGGGTTGTTGTATGGAGAAGCTGTGATGAGAGACTGGCCCGTAAGATTGTGCTGTATGCTTGTTTTGTATTGTCGGGTTTGATTATGTGTGTAGGTGTGTTGTTTAGTTGGGAGTGGCTTGTTACTTTGTTTGTGTCTTTGTGCGTGGATGAGGCTTCTTTTTTGTGGAAGTGGAAGTGGATGCGAGTGAGGACGTGGATGATAATGCAGATAAGGTAGTTAGTATGGATGCGGGAATGGATACAGGTAGATTATCTTTTAGAAATAGGGTGTGCATGAGGGTGAGGGTTCGGATGTCATTCTTGCCTTGTAATTTTATCTGTAGGGCGGGTGACACAATAATATAATATTCTTCATCTTCTTCTTCTTGTCATCCGTTAATACTACTGACTTCACCTGTTACGATGTTTCCGTTATATCATCCCTCTTTTGTGTTAATAACAGTGTAACTACAGCCTCATCTACTCAACTGTATTAACACTTCCTCATTCCTGTACACATATACTTGTCAACCTTACTCAGTACATCACTTGCTTGATAAGCCTAAACCGAAACATTGTACTAAAGAAGTTGTTCATCTATACATCTTATTCTTACTTGAACTATACCATTATTTTATCCTCTGATGAAAATACCATATGTTTTCTTGCCTTATGCAGCATGTTACGGACATGCATATCAGGTACATCATCCAGCCGGATGTCTCCAACCTCACGCCCAACCAGGAAAGCATAAGCTGATCCGCTAAAGAATGGAAAGCCGGGTCCGCCATTGAGCAGGCTCCACGCGACCATTTTTCCAGCTTCTCTGTAGCGGCCAGCTTCAAGTGCTCCCACATCGTGTCGGAATGATGATCCTTCCAAGATATTGGCCTTTAAATCTTTCATCAGGTCGCTAGAATATTGTAAAGAATGAAGACATGTCAGTATACAGATGAAGCCGGACGGTGAAAAAGACAATAGAGAAACTTGCAGCTCAAGTTTTAATGTATTCAGTGTACAAACATTTCAAAGACAATGGCTATGTGACACTGTTGATGTTTGCTGTTCGCTTTGTCTCATAGTTACATACAATATCTATTTACATATCTGTGCCTCTCACTTAAGTACTGTCGTAGGGCGTGATATTAAACATTCGGACCCATTCCTGTATCAAACACTTACGTAAAAAATTCCCGCATGGGTCCGCCATCATCTGCACCGTCTTCTAAGCCCACGTCTTCATTTGAAAATTCGACAAAGACCCTCCGCCTGAAGTCAAAGGCTGACCTATGGACTGCCCTCCGCGCTGTCTGAAGCACCCTTTTTCGCTGGATCAGCACTGGCTGGGTGCCTTCCATCACCACCTCACTCCTCCACACCTCTATTATCTCGCTGAGAGTAAGACTTAAAAGACAAAGAAAGTAGAAAATAAAGCAAACATATTCAGCAAGATATAATGGTCAAATTACATTGAACATATTTATTGAGTAGTACGAATCTACGCCGATCCAATTCATTCATGTTGGCAACACATCACATGAAACGGACTCATCTCATACATATGATCATATACAGCCATACAATAAATACGTTTTGACCACATTTTTAGGAAAATTCATTTTGACCACATTTTTAGGAAAACGTGCTATATGGGTGCCATTTGATCAAAAACCTGTTAATATAGTATGTGAGTTAATATTTAACATCACATTGGTTATATTTTAGCCATATCATGAGGAGTGTTCATCCAGATCATTTGTGTCTGCACAAGCAAGTAGTTTGCAAACAAGAAGACAGACGTCGAGGGAGGACTTTAGGTTCATATCGTGTTTTATCTCTTTAGATTTGGTCATTGTGGTTTTGTATTGAAGTTCTAACATACGTAATCAATGTTTGATTACACACAAGGCACTGGGTAGTTTACCTGTCCTTTGTGGGGGTAAGTTCTGGAACTGTGAGTTGTGGATCTGGCAGCTTGTCGTCATCATCTGATTCCTAAACAAATTGAAATATTTTAATGAAACAGCTGAAACGTTTTCCCGTGACTATATGACAAAGGTTTAAAATGAACACATTGGTTTGAAAACGTGTCAACATGTTGCGACAGTTATATTTTCATGATATTTTTTACTACCTTGTTTATAACAGATCCAAAAGAGACCTCATGCAAATATAACAATATGATATTGAAAAAGTAACCCTGTTTGTCATTTCATGAGAAAAACATATAGAGAATTGTTGCTTGTACATTTCTGTATATGTCAGAAGCACGCACATGATGTTACACCACTGCAACATCTTTGAAATGTTTTGCAAATTGTACACTTGACTGTCACCATACCAATAGCATCCATACATAGGTTACAAACCATATCCAGCATGTTCCCCATGTCCGGCCGTTGTCTATTGAAAACAATAGTTGGTGTGCCAGAATATGATGGCATGTCATTCCCCATATGCTGAAGCAGAAACAACATTTGTGTGCAATTTGAATATTCACAAAATTAATTAATATGGATTTATACTTGTCAAAATCAGACTACAGTTAAATCCAATTTATCATTCTTTTATTTCCTCTTTGTTTACTGAGCCGAGGTGTCATATACTTCTTAGAGTGTGGAGTTAACTTGACTCAATTGCTGATTGGTCGGAGCCGACATACATGTAATTGGCAGTCGACACTTCGGGTCCGTGTCTTGAAAAAAGTGTTCTATTAGCTACCCCCCCCCCTCCCCCCGACACACACACACACACCTTTAATAGCTCTAATACAGTTGTTTTGACTTGTTTACATATTTGCGCTGATAAAATCACTTTTTGATCTGCGTGAGCGTAGAGTGGATTTATTTGTAATAGTCAACAATTAGTACAATTAGTAGTTATTTAATACACCTGTGAACCTATAACCGTGTTTTCATTGTCACTTTATTCTTATTTTATGACACTCCTGATCAGAGGGGTACAGCTCCGTGACAGTGCTCTAATACAACACTTACAACCAATTAGGCTACATATATCGTGCTTCAGTTACGTAATCAGCACTTTAATTGTCTACTGAGAAATACTCACAGGACTGCTACTTGCACGAGCTGGAGTGAGGTCACCTGGTTCTTCTTGCTCTTCAATAATATTTGTGCATTCCTCGAATGCTCCCTGTACCGAAAAAACAAATGTATTGAATTTTGTTGTCAGCGTGTCATTTTTGAAATACACTGGTGTGTTTCTCAGCATGCAAAATAATAATAACAACAACAATAATAAAAATTATCAAAGTAATGATAATAAGTATCATGAAAATAACCAAAAAAACATTTCCATAGTTAATCCAGTGAATAACCACTAAATGCAGAGTCCATTGTATGATTCCCACTATATCATAAGCATGTGTTTATGGACCACTGGCAAATAATCATGATACCAGGTGTTCGTGAAAAGTTGAACGTATCCTGCCCCAGTGCTAGCATCCGTCAGAAAACACGTTCAAAGCCAAGTCAAATCTTCAAGTGAACAAATCCGGGAACGAAACGTGCAAGTCAAAATAGAAATAAGGAATTGCATCGGAAATCATTTTGGTCTTTAATGCATACAATTTTGAAATGTTCTGCCCACACCTACCACACTCACTCACTCACTTGAAAGCTTTAATAGGACCTTGAATACTGTTCAAACAACTTTTGAACATGTGTGGCATGACGTTATTTGAAATCTTCGTCGAGAGAGCAAGCTCCGTTGCACCTCTACCGAATATGTAGACAAAAGGGCTGGAGCTGCCGGCTTATTGCTCGACATAAAGGGTGACTTTTGGTAAGAAATGTAATCCCTCTTGTCATACAGTCTCTATAATTTCCAGCTCAGGTGGGTAAACGGCAAAGCAAGATCCAATATCCACAACATAGCTACTCAGATATACTTACAGGACTGTTGTTTGCTGTACTGAGGTCATCTGGTTCTTCTTCGGCAAGAGATTCTGTGGCTGTACATTCCTCTCCTGTTCCCTTTACCAAAAACAAATGTTATGAATTTCGTCTTCAGTGTGTCTAATTTGAAGCACAATAATTATCTGTGTTTCTCATCATGCGATAATAATAATAATAATAATAATAATAATAATAATAATTTAAAAAAATTAAAATGACAAAAACATTTCCATAGCTACTGAAGAGAATGACCACTTAAAGCAGAGTCCTTTGTATGAATCCCACTCTATCATCAGCATGTGTTTATGGATCACTGTCAAATAGTCGTGATACCAGGTGTTCGCGAAAGGTTGAGCTTTTCCTGCTTCAGTGGTAGCACCGTCAAAACACATGCAAAACCAAGTCACCTGGACAACCCCGTTAACAAAAGGTGAAAGTCAAAATGAGGAATTACATCGGGCATAATTTTGGTCACTGATGCATCAAATGTTTAAATGTCCTGCCGATATCTACCAGAAAAAGTTTTGAACGATTTAAGGGGACGTTGAATACTGTAACCCTGTTCAAACAACTTTTGAGCATGTGTGGGATGGGGTTCTTTGAAATCTTCGCAGGAAGTGCTTGCTCGATTGCACCTCAACAAAAATGTAGACAGAAGGGCTATACTCACAACGTGTCTACTTGGAAATACTCACAGGACTGTTGTTTAGATGAACTGGGGTGAGGTCATCTGGTTCTTCTTGGGCAATAATAGATGTACGTTCCTCTACTGCACCCTGTACCGAAAAACAAGTGTATATAAGTTTGTTTCAGTGTTGAAACACAAACGTTGTGTGTTTCCATCGTTTCCAAAATATTTCCAAAGTTAATCCAGAGAATAACCACAAAAAGCAGAGTCCATTGTATGATTCCCACTATATCATAAGCATGTGTTTACTGACCACTGTCAAATGGTCCTGCCCAGTTCTTCCAGAAAACTTTTCAAAAGCTTAAATTCCGTTCCCGCCTTGAGTACAATGTGTGAAATCCATTTCTAGTGTCCCCGCCGTGATATTGCTGGAACATTGCTAAAAGCGGCATAAACCATACTCACTCACATGAAAGCTTTAATAGGACCTTGAATACTGTAACCCTGTTCAAACAACTTTTGAGCATGTGTGGCATGAGGTTATTTGAAATCTTCGCAGAAAGAGCAAGCTCGATTGCACCTCAATCTCATTAAAATCAGATCTTAGTTCTCGCTACCGCTAAACAAAGATCTGAGGACATCCCATTACAGGTCACGTCAGACCGACCTTTCGCGAACTTTGACCAACCAATGGAATGATTAACAAGAAGTCGACAACAGCCAATCAGGGGGCAGCTTAATCAAGATTTACGGCACGAGTTTCGAACTGGCGACTACGCTTCGAAACATATTTGGACATGTACGCGATTAGATTTTAAAAAAATGAACAAAACAACACTCTGGAATGGCTAATAGATGGTCTAGATTGTTTGAATACAGACACAAAGCCCATAACTGTCGTTCGGAATACCATGTGTGTGTTGTTTCGCGGTTGTAAGATCAAATATCACATTCCAACAGTAACTTTCATATCTGATAAGCGATGTTCTGATTGTTCAGATGAAAGGTCGTTCTGACATGACCATCAATGGGATGTCCTCAGATCTTCGTTTAGCGGTAGCAAGATCTAAGATATGATTTTAAAGAGATTGGATTGCATCTCTACAGAAATGTAGACAAAAGGGCTGGAGCTGCCGGCTTATTGTTCGACATAAAGGGATACTTTTGGAAAGTTTATGTCATCCCTCTTGTCATACAGTCTCTATAATTTCCAGCTCAGGTGGGTAAACAGCAAAGCAAGATCCAATATCCACAACATAGCTACTGAGAAATACTCACAGGACTGCAATTTGCATGAGCTGGGGTGATGTCATCTGGCTCCTCTTGGGCAATAATGAATGGACATCCCTCTACTGCACCCTGTACCAAAAACCAAATGTAATGCATTGTGTTTTTAGTGTGTCTATTTTGAAACACAATAAGTGTGTGTGCTTCTTAGTGTACATAGACACATCAGTTACATATCATCGTCAACGGGTTGTGATGTTTAATATGACTAGGACTGCAATAATTAACAAATTGAACTATTGCAGGAATATCAGTTTCAAATCCGGAAATAGACTCTGCAAACAAGTGAAACGGTTACAGTGATGACATTCGGTGTTGGCGAAAGGATCGGCTAACTGATCAACATTGACGAACTCTTGTTGTGTCTACAGATTTATTAACGACTCCGGAAATCTCTCCCGTCACGTGACGGCCATGTTGACATCCTGTACCTGATGTAAAGGTATCACTACCCGTTGTCATTGCAACAGACTTGCTGTCATAGTTCTTAAAAGACTTGTGCAATATAATTATGCTATTATTCTAATCTATTTGCCGTGTTGCTGTCAGTGTAAACTAAATGCAATTGTGTATACATCGTTCCAGGTATGAAATAGTGATATCAAAAATAATAGAGCTGACACACACTTTGTCTGAGGTCATTGGCTAATAAACATTCACAGCACGAGGGATAAACACTGTATGAACGTCATCGCTAGCTCCAACTCTTATACAGTTTGGCCTTCTCTCTGGGAACTCCAAAGAACACAAAATTTAACTTAATTCTTTATTGAAATTACGCATACCCCAGACTGAATCTCTGACGAGGTTTGCGTACTCGCCACGGTCCGTGATCTTGTTGACCTGGATCTTGTTCTCCTTGATATTGCCGCATCTGAACACTGAATGAATTTATATTTTATATGAATTTGAACTGGTATTAACATGAACATTTAAATAGCATGTTCACTTCTTATAACGGTAACAAAAACTCATGTCGGTTCAACCAACAATAATGGTGACCTAATACGTATGATGCAAAGTTCTGTTAACCATATAACCATTTTAAGTAAGTAAGTAAGTAAGTAAGTTAGTAAGTAACCTGTGTAATATACTCAACAACAAAAGTTCCTGTAACACCAATAATTAAGAGTATTTTTCAAACAAGTAACGTTTGGTTTTCATTATTGTAGTACATGTATCACACAAACGCAACTGCGACAGAAAAGCATGCATGGTATTGCAAAAGTTGACTTTTATGCAAGCCCAATGCATTTCACTACCCAGGAATGGGTATAAAAACATGTGCGTTAACGGGATTCCATATGCATTGTTTAGCATCGTGCTGACAACAACCACTCAGAAAAACAACAAAATTACTCAATTATTCAACATTACAAAATGCCCTACTTGTCCGAAAATGAGCGTCTGCGAGCCATTGGTATGCTTGAAGCAGGATAGAGTCAACGTGATGTTGCAAGACAATTTAACGTCCACAGAAACACCATTTTGTGTTTATGGCAAAGTTGGCAACAGACGAATGCAGTCAGAGACCATCCTCGGAGTGGCAGGCCACGCATGACCAATAATGGACAAGCCAACTGAATTCGAACAACACACCTACGAAATCGATTCCAGCCAGCAACATTAACTGCAAGAAGCATCACGGGACCCTGGCCTTCGACGAATATCTTCACAAACCGTACGTTGTAGCCTCAGATGTGCAGGGATTGTCGCCAGAAGACCCACCAGACGTCCCGTTTTGACAGGACACCACCGTCAAGAACGTCTACAGTGGCGCAGGCAGCGTCTACGCTTGACGGCCATGCATTTGGGACAAGTTCTATTCATTGACAAGTTTCGTTTTCACCTCAGCCACAGCGATGGACGGATTCGAGTGTACCGACGTCGAGGTGAACGTTACGTCAATCATTGTGTCATGGAAGAAGATCGGTTCGGGAGCGGCAACGTTATGGTATGGGGTGGGATTACAGCAGGCCCGTTTGATGGTGGTAATCTCAATGCACAGCGCTACCGCGACGAGATCATCGGCCCAGTTGTTCTACCGTTTTTGCGTCGTCATGGCCCAGGCATTACCTTTCAACATGACAACGCCCGGTCGTATTGCTCGACTTGTTCAGGATTCTCTTCAACAAAACAACGTGAATGTCATCCCCTGGCCGGCTCGCTCCCCTGATCTCTCACCAATCGAGCGCATGTGGGATGAGATGGATCGGCGCCTTCGACGTCAACCACGTGTTCCACAGACACTCCAGGAACTTCATGCTCCAGCAGGATTTTGTGCGACGCCTGGTCCATTCCATGAGACGAACATGTGTTGCTTGCATCGCAACCAGAGGTGGACACACGCTATTGATTTGTAAATGGACATTTTGGCATGTTCATGATTTTTTATGAAATCATGCATTTTCCGAAGTCAGTATGGCTAATTAATCCATTTGAACACTTACAGGAGTCTTTAATCTGTTGCGAACCGAAATTGTTTCAGATTTGATAAAAAACATAACTTTGCATTAAATATTATTCAATGTCACGGAACTTTTGTTGTTCAGTATATATTGTACATGTACTTGCATTTGTTGTGTCACCTACCTCTACTGGCTGTGTGTGCAAATAAAACCGGATAGGGTTTGTGGACATTCTTTGGACGTATGAACTAAAGGGTTCGTCAGTTCGCCAATTCTCAGAAACACGTTGTGCGTTGAAATAGCACAGCGAGCACCGAACCTCATCTATTTTGATTTCGTCAAATGATTTCCCTCCCGGAAAAAACAAATTTTGTGCGTAATGTAGCATCCCATCATGAGTCATGTCTTTTGGGGCATCAAAGTGGTGTTTGCCACCACCCCTACGCTCGGACATGAGTTGAAATCGTCCTTTTGTGTGATGCTTCCAGCCCAGTTCCACTTTCCTTGTGGCCCCACATTTGGCATTGCCAGTCCTTCTCCTCTTCCTACGCTCCATGAAGGTTGTCAGTACGGATGATCTACAACCTGTAATGCAATGTATGATATTTCCGAATATATATGTGCAACTGACATAAATACGTTTTGTTGGCAACTATGTGAGCCTCAATCACACCTCATGTACATTTGAAATGAAGATTCAATGAAATTATTTTACAAATTCGATTAAGGTTATTATAATAAGTCTGTCTGTTAACTATGTTACTCGATGTTTCAACACGTTCAGTTCCCAAATAAAACCAGAGCCCCAGAGTGAAGCTTATCACCGAACAAAACAATAATTTCTGCATTACGTCTATTTGTTGGTACTATCTGTGTGGTCTAGTAGGTAGAGTGTCTGGCTGGGGAGCGGAAGATCGGAGGTTCGATCCCAGTCCGCGTCATACCAAAATACGTCAACGGTGGCACTTGTTACCCTGCCTGGCGCTCGACATTAAGAAGATATCTCAGCTTGCTTTATAAATCGGGACCAGTACAAGCAAACACACATACACGCGTGCATTTACGTCGCGAGATAATCTTGGACGCGACGCTGAACCCCATTTCACCTCACCACCTCCTGTTGTGGATACACTCACACAGATGACCTTATTTTCAAATCCCAAGATCAAACCCTAGATTACTTTATCCTACTTAATGTCGATGCAAAAATACACACAAATACAGTCTTAAATTGTAAGGTCGTTACAATCATATCTGAGACCCGCCTCAAACTGACCTCGTAATGCGGCATCTACAGTTGAAAGATTCTTTTGTTTCTTCTTTGAACAACCGTTAATATATAGTTTCCTACTGGTTTACGTTTGGGTTGTAATAACATTCAAAATCCCACAGCCTTGGTTTCCGGCAAGTTTTCATTAAAATATATGACATATTTTGATTTAAAAGAATTTTCACACATTAAGTTTCCTTGTGGTTTCCATTTGTCAGTTTAAAGATACACACTTACTAAACGCAATACACACAAACACATTTCTTTACCCCAGGAATCACGACTAACAGTTGATATAAATGTTATGCTATAATGTCTGATTTGAAGTTCAAAGTTAATTAATTAGGGGACAAGATTGAGCCGGTTTATCTGGAGCAGCTTGATATGATTTCCGTTCACGCATATTCGGATCCATTGTAAATATAAGTAACAAAAACCATGTCCATAATCCAGAGAAATTTCATTTACATTCGAGTCCATTATAAAATTCCGACTGCAGCATATTAAGCATGTTTTATGAATCACTACCATATAGTTTGCCTATACTGCCACACCAGTGAAACCCGTCACAAACACATGAAAAGCCACATCAATTCTTCACCTGAACAAACACGATAACAAGTGAATATAGAATTTAAATTGGAACTCATTCCGATATATCCAAAATATAAAATTTTGTATATTTGGTATTTCCAAAAATATACAATTATGTATATTTGATATATCCAAATATATACAAGTTTGTACGTTTGGTATTTACAAAAACATACCATTTTGTATATATAGTATATAAGTTAACGAAGGCAGCTGGCGTCAGTGGAGAGTTTCAGCAACTAAAGAGGCGAACAACTCAATTTGAGTTTATGAATTTGAATATATAAAGGAACGCCCGTCACAAATATGCAGTACAATCACTGAACACACAGAATCGCAGATTGTCGCTATCGTACATTGAGGGTGAACGTGAACGAAGCCGTGCAGGATGCCTTACGGTGACATGTCTTCAGAACACGCAGTGAGCTCGGGTATGTTTATCAATAATGATACTTGCATATTTCATGAAATTAATATTAAATAAATTGATTCAGAATATGACAACATAAAATCATATATGTTTTTAAATGCAACACATTAAAAACATATTCAAAATTGTAAATAATTGTTATCAAGGTCTTTGAAAGGCATTTAGAAGTGATACACATATATTCTCTTCTTCATTATTATAAAATACAGCATGTGGTTAAAACATATCTATTTTCACAAAAACGTGAAGCGCTTATGTTTGTACCGCTCCATTACACATAAGACATGATAAATTTGAAAAACATCAATGAAGGTTAGACGTAACAAATGAATTGTACATGCCAAGCTAGATGTGTGTATATATATATACATACATACACAGCTTGGCATATATATATCTATTTGCATTTTTTAGTAAACAATTCATTTAATTGAAGTTTGGAATACAATCTAATGTTTGGTTTTGCTCTTCCCTACTAAAATACGAATTTCCGCATAGTACTGTTTGTAAAGAATAACCATGTTGGTAAAAATAGTTAGCGCGAGTGTGTTGGGTTTAACATCGCTTTTAACAGTATCACGGCGTGTCAGCTTAGTGTGGGAGGAAAGCCCGAAGTGATGCAGGTCTCAGACGTTTACCACTTCGGTAAATCACACGAGCACGGTGCTGAAAAACCTAGAAACATAATCGGGGAAAACCGGGTTTCAAACCCACAATCATAGGTTTGTGGCGTGCCAAGGAACGCAACTCTGCACAGCGAATCGCGGCGCCTTAGACGACTGGGCCACCCGTGCCCTGTGGTAAAAATACATTTCATTTCGAAGAACATATTAATTTCTGCACACAGAATTTCTGTCGGTATGACATCCAGACTGTGAATAATTTGACACAATATGTTTCCATTATTTAAATCCCTGTGTATACTATTATGTCCCCTTACGTGAAGCAAATTCTTAAATTGTCTAAAGGTATCTGCTCCCGTTAGGTTTTCTGGTAACATATTCCAAAGTTGTGTTGTAGCTGGTATGAATGAATCTGCATAAGCTTTTGTTTTACACTTCACTGTTTGAAGATTAGTTTTATCCCTTAAGTTATAATTTGTGTTTTCCGAAACTGTATTAGGAATAAGCCTCAAAAGATACTCCGGGGAGAAATGCTTATTCATTTTGTAAAACACTACCAGTTTTGTATTGTATCTTCTGTCTTTTAATGACTTACAATTCGTTTCATTGTAAATCTTCTGATGACTTATACCCCGGATAGAGCCACATGTGATTCTGAGAGCATCTGAGTTTAATTTCTCCAATAGATTAGCTTATTCATTAGTTAAGTCGTCCCAAAAATGACAACAATAATAAAAAAAACACTGGTAAAATAAATGATTTGTACATCGTTTCTAAGGTAGTTCGGCAAGACGATATTCGTCACTGCTTAAACAATTAATCAGAGGACAACATTTCCTTGCAATATCATCAATGTGCATTTTCCATGTACAATTATAAAGTAATATCTAGGTGCTTAGGACTTTGTACATCTTTCATTTCTGTACCATACATACATAAGTTAGGTTTGCGACTAGGGTCAACTTTACGGGTAAATTGAATATATTCAGTTTTTTCGGGACTAAATTTAACTTGCCATCTAGCAGCCCATTCTGAACTTCTGTCCAAGTCATTATTGAGATTACGAGCAGCTATATCAGGATCTTATACGATCCCATACAAAGATGTGTTATCAGCAAAAAGTCTTATATTACTATTTATTCCTTCAACAATGCCATTGATATAGATAATAAACAATAATGTCCCCAAGACCGAGCCCTGTGGCACACCTGCCAAGACAGCTTTTGGATCTGAGCTCTAGCCATTTATAACTACCTTTTGATATCGATTTTCTAAATAACTATCAAACCATCTCAATACATTTCCACGGATACCATAATGTTAGCTATATGCTTATGAATAATTCCTTTGTTCCAAACTTTATCAAAAGCTTTACTTGTGTCACAAAATATAGCTCTAACTTCCTTACCTACGCCTAAAGCCTTTTCAATAAATTCATATAAATATGTCAACTGATGTTTAAACCATTTCAAGAAATCGAACCAATTTACAGGCTATAAGTTGTAGAATGATATGCCAAGTCATTCAACCTGGATACCATTAATAATTGGAATGGTTACCTTATTTAGATACATGCTTGGGAAGTCAAAGGATGATTATACTTGGACAATGTTACTAATATACAGTTCCCCAAACTTAAACCATGGTACCAGGTTCTGCCACATAATCCTTTATCACTATCACTATCACATCTCAGACAACGCATCATGTTCTTGTGGCTATCCCATTGAAGATATACTGCATTGTTTTCACATACCCCAACTACAATATTTTAAGAAACGATTTTTCTTTCTATTTTTAAGGTAAGAGTTTAAATTCAGTGCTTTATGGGAATGGAAAAGAAACAAAATCTGTCAATTTAGCAATTTTGAATTCGGTCCACATGAACATTCTACGTTCTGGTAGATTTACACTATTGTAATAACTTAAGAAATATGTATATAATATGTATGTATATATATATTACCTAACACGTTTCCGTATTACTTGATAAATATTAATTTGTTGTGGGGCGGTATTTACCAATACAGATTCATTTACCGAATTAAAATTTCCTTAAATCATGAGCAATTCCCCACTCAAAGTAGGACATCTCCCCACATCCAACTTTTTGTTTTGTTTTGTGAGAATTATTAAGAGGAAGTGTGGTTGGGGACTTTGGGAATATTATAAATGTATATTGATTGCCATGTTGTCTGACAGTAGATCTTAATCACCGGGTGTGACAGGAAAGGATATCGAGCAAACTGAGTTTTGGAGATATCAAATGTAACCGTTTGTTATCAGAGAAGATTGGTAGTAAACACTTAATACCAGGTAGATATGATATCTATAGGATTTATAATCCATTCTTTCTCTGTGACAAAGAATTGTGGGTATAAGTGTTCAACCATTTAATGAATGAAGGAATATATATGAATACTTTTTCATCGTGCATTATTACAAGAAAACGTTGATTTTGAAATTCTTTATTCATATATTTTTAAGTGTATTTATTTTGTCATTTCAAAAAGTTTCAATTTTATCTTCAAAGGTGAAATTATATGTACTATATAAATTGTTTTCAGTCAATTTTCGATAAATACGAATTACCTAAAATGATGTTACATGGATGTTATCAAGTATGCCACAGACCCTTTGGTCTGTTGGCATCATATCGCCTTCTCGTCTTGTTGCCTACAGTCTTATAACAACAAGTTATACTGATTGTCAAGTTGGACTGATAGTCAGAAGTCATTGACAGATAGTGCAATATCTACCCCTTGTGAAGATGTTGATATTATGATGCATAAAATAGATATACAAACATGATCACGGTCTAAGGGATAACAAGTCACAATAGTCCAAAAGCACTAGTCATACACAAAGTCATTTAAACTTCAATAGAGGGCCGGTATCACGAAATATATTCGCCCCCAGAATAAACTATCCCCCACCCTACGAAATAAATTCTCCCTCCAGAATATTTCCTCCTCCGGTCGTTTTATAAATACTTGCTATGCAGTTCAACAGATGAGGGTCCCCGCTTTTCCTTTCGTTTTTCATAATAATATTTGTTTAAAGTTGTATATAACGTATGAATCCCTTCTCAGATTACTTTATCTCATTTCTATATGACGTACTATTTTACTTCTCTGTGTTGTTCTTGTTTTCTCTTCAGTATGAGGTTATACTGTATCAATTTTACTATTTTGATATATTTGCAATATGTTGTGGTCATCAGTTATGCAAATCAATTTCGGTGTGTCTTTTCAACAAGGTGTTCTTCATTAAGATTCATTAAGCCTGAGCGGGAGGCGCGCGTGGATATGTTGACAGTTTTTAAGTAGTTAGTGTTAAAACCGAATGTTTGCGAGGATTAATAAGATTTCTGTATTCAGTTACAACAGTTACCGTACATGTATTTGTTACATTAAATCACATAAACAAACAAACATCCACCATACCCAGCTCCCTTAGTTCTCCTCCCCAACCCCATCGGCATCTATTCCAAATCTCAAAATTCCCAAATTCTATATGAGCAACCCCTAAAGAAATGAAATGACCCCTGATACTTTATGAATACTTTATGACAGTTTATGGAGTAAAAATCAATGCTGATTAGTCAAACCGCTATGCAAGGTTTTTTTCAAAGGAAATTAGGCCATATTCTGTAACATTACCATTGGCTCGGGTAGAACCACGCGGTTCAAGATAATCGAGCACTGTTCGACTTTTTCTTAGCCGAGCGGTCTTAACAGCGCCAATGGAAATACTACATCATAAATGAACTGTTTCGATTTGCGCGGTTTTACCAACCGCTGGCCCCCAGCGGTTTGCAGTTGGTGAAACCGCACCAAACCGCGCACAATGGAAACTAAGTCGCCCAACGTTTAGCATAGGTAAAACATGCATATGGGGGAACATTGTAATGTTGGTACAGTTTATCGTGTCTTCGTGCTTTAGCATTACACATTGACTATTCATATTCCTCAAGGTTTTAATGTTTATTTGTTTATGTATTTTTAAATATTTTTTTCTCTCCTTTATTTTTTCTGGGTTATATATTTATCTAAATATACATTTAGTTACTTGTATGTGTGGGGGTGTTTTACAGAAACACGGTTGCACCATGATATTTCTAGCCACTGATATTACACTGATACCATTTTCAAATCGTAGCCCGTATTAAGGAATATATTTTAGATCTTAAATCAGAGTATAACGGACAGCCTGAGCTGGAGGCGCGCGTGGATATGTTGACAGTTTTTACGTAGTTAGTGTTAAAACCGAATGTTGAATGGATTAATAAGATTTCTGAATTCAGTTATAACAGTAACCGTACATGTATTTGTTACATTAAGTCATTTCATTCAAATTTGTTTGGTATGATATATGTCTTATAATTCTTTTAGGATGGAATGTACAGTTACCAAATAAAATATGCTGAAATATCAATTCATTATGGCCATATTTCATAATCTTTTTTTTAAAGTTACCCTCCTTACATTAAAGATAACTATTTAAAGAATATAGTACTTAATTACTACTCCCTTGTTGTCATCCATGTTTTCTGGTATAACCCTATACATGTGTATTTTTCGTAATTCACTTGATGCACAGTTAATGAATTTATTACAGGTATAATTAGTGGTAGATTACCTGACAAAGGTTCCCATTTGCCATTTATTGTGTCTAGGGTAATTATTCAATCTAAATCCAGGTTTAAAGTGAGGTGAAATGTGTGTTATGTAAAATGCTCGTGACGTGCCAACCCAGCAAGAGATGAATGATCAGTTGATTTACTTTTTTGTAAATCAACGGATCGTTCCTAGTCATCAAAAGATTAACAGAACAATACGTTTAATCATGGTTATCCATCTTCCCAAGGCAAAAGAGTTAACTGACTTTAAAAGTCCAGTTTCCACCCTTGCCGAACTAGGCTGGAATTCCTGGGCTCGATCGCGCCACCAGTGGCTATTCCGAGTTATGCCCTTTCTGTGCCTCTCCTATGGACCAATCAGATTCAACCTCTCGTATCACTTGTATTTGCTTCAAACAAAACGGTGGCGCCCAGTCAAGACGATCTGATTGATAATCAAGATATATATTGTGATAAAACGAGTCTTACATCGCGAAGTGCATCAAATCAAAAGCATGAAAAGGTTTAGAAAATATCTGTTGACTACGAGTTAGCGGTGCACATGCTTTGTAAATCCAGCAGTCGACCGAAATCTGCATGACACTTCACGAACCGGTTTCGATTTCAGTGCGCGATTTTGATTGGACTATGCATAGACTAGTTAGTCCAGCCAAAATGTAACTCCATAATACCAGTCTAGTTCGGCAAGGACGGGAACTGGACTTTTATAGTCAGTTAACTCACTTGCCCCGGGAAGATGTGGTTGTCTTGCACATTGGATATGTCAAAAGTGAGTGTTTACATGTCCAGGTTTACTAAAACAAAGTGAATACACTCATATCATGGCATGAAGTGCCGATGTAAAAAAAACTTTGTTCAAAGGGTTAACCGATAATACGTTGATTGATTGCTTATTGTTATCTTACTCAATGGATTATTTTAGGAACCGTGGACGTTATGAAAATAGTTGTCACGTGGGCTTTCTCAGCTGATACCTATGTGAAACACTTGAAACAATGTAAGTGATCAGTTGAGACGCGAACACAGGTTATAATATCCCAAAACGATATATATATTTTAAAATACTTGACTGTTACAGAGACACGTGACATCGAATAAGTTTCTTTGTACAGCTGCAGACGTGTGGGATATTGTTTCTTTGTGTGGATATTCACGGATACATTCCTTGAACCAGGAAGCTGCCTAAAATTATACACTAGAATTTGGTTGGTTGTAATTAGGGGATATTTCCATTTTGTTTTCCTTCAGTTGCTGTAGCATTGAACAGATTCACTTTGTTCCTCTACGTCTTGGTTGGGAAATTTTTCGATGCGCGATAGACGTTGTTTTCACAAGTCTTTTCCTTTGTAAGCATGTATATATTACAGTCAATTTGAAAAATATTAATATATTCTCAGGAAATTTATAAAATGTGTAAATATTACAGTCATCTTTACTGAAAAATATGTCCATTTATTTAACAGATTGACTAAAAATGATTTAGACGATCAAAAGGGCCTAAAACATCACAATACATGTAGATTATTATGTAGGATGAGAAGCCAAAGAATAAACAAATGCACTTTTAATCCTAACATTTTCAGTCCCTTGGTGGTGATATCAAACATAAAAATGTTTGGAATTCGTTGTCATAATATTACAGATGGACATATTTCTCAGTCAACTTGTAAAATAACTGCAAATTTAGGTCGCACAGGTAGCGAACTAGTCTAGATTTCTGCTTTATCATGCGGGTACTCACGGGGAAAAACAATAACAAAGGCAACAACCAGTCCCGGGGATTTGCTTTAGATCAGGGACCCTTTATCTTTCTCACTTTCTTATTAAAGGCTGCCTCATCAGGAATAAATCCTTGTTGAAAGGTTCAGAAATATAGTATACTGCAGGTTAACTGGACTAACGAACTAAATGAGGTTTAAGTGACATTGTTTACTTAGAGTGTGATATAATCCGTCTGATGTCGAATTAGAAAGAGTGAATATTCAAAAGGGTTACGCATGTCCAACACTACCGGTAGCACCTGCCATTCACAAATAGTATTGTTCTAATATACTAATCATGCTACGATGAGTTAGGTCTACTATCTACAATAAAATATACCATTGAGTTAGATAACAATGAACAATCAATCAACGTATTATCGGTTAACCCTTTGAACAAAGTCTTTATATCGGCACTTCATGCCATGATATGAGTGTATTCACATATCATGGTTAGGTCTACTATTGCCTACAGTATTATCAAAACAATGTTATGCACCAGTGGCTGTCACTATGTGACTGTTGGCAAAGGGCACCGTAGGCGATAGTAGTAGACTCCACCCTATAATGTATAATACTGACGCGTTGCTTCAGCCTTATCAGAATAACCGTGAATATGATTTTCACTCATTTTACGCTTTGTTCATGAGCATACATGCATAATTTTAAAATGCAATTGTAAATAACGGTTTTTTTTCTGTTCAGAAGAGTCGTAACCGAATCTTCACAAAGGAGCTGGACAATACGTCAGTCTTCCCAAAGGACCATACTCAAACACCCTATTCACCCTAACAGGAAGCAGGATCCTGTCATAGGTCAACACAGAGCATGAAGAAGAAGTAGTTTATTTAAGTGTCACATATCGCTATACATGATGAAACAGACATAAACGCATAAACTATGCAAGAAATATCCGGCCTTACAGGCCTATGAGACACTAAGTTCATTAAAATATGAAAGAATTTAGATATATAACACTGGGCAAAAATGCTCGCCCATAGTTATGTTATGATATACCGTATACAATATGATACACGCTCACTGTGACAAATGTACAAGCCACACCATTCATATTATGACGCATATGACGCACTGACAACCTGGAAACTATACTGTTTGCGCATTATAATAGATTTTTTCTTAAAAAAATAAAATAAAATATATATACATTAACTGATAAGCGTTTTCTTTCTGCGTTGAAACATCACTAACACCATCGCGGATTTCTGCAGAGGTATGCACTGCATAAGACAAATTAACTGATCGACGTTTGAGAACCGTGGGAAGAGTGGATCCAGTAGAGTAGCTTCCTTCCAAAAGTTATATCGAATATCTGAGTAAAATGGACATTTTGTCAGAAAGCGAACTTCGTCTTCTATAACTTTTGAGCTGCAATATGTACACTGTCTTTCCTCGAGGGGAAACATAATTTTGGATCATTCATTTTTCCAGAATGTATATTTTTGGATGTCACATCTATCCAAAAGTATTTAGGCTTTGGATATATCTATCCATATATCTATCAAAAGCATATACAAAGCTTGTATATCTGGATTGATGTGACAAATTTAGAAATTTCCTCCACATTTTATTAAGGCCTTTAATGTTATAACCCTGATCAAACAACCTTTGAGCATGAGTCGCATAAGGTCATTTGAAATCTTGGTAGAAAGAGAATGCTCGGTTGTACTTAAACCAAAGGCTGGAGCTGTTGGAATATTCCTCGAAATAAAGGGAAAGTTGATTATTGTATAGTTGAATTCATCCGTCACAGATCCAGTTGACCACGTATCACTACCAGAGGACAGGGCAGATTCACACGGCCGCCACTCTTACGTGAAAGGACCACCATGGCCACCTACGGCAATACGGCAAGACACAGACAGTGAGGTACCGTTTACGCCCTGAAGGTATTGGTGCTAGACGACAAGTTCGAGGTGTCATTTCGACGGACATGCATCGTCGTCTGCGACGTAAATGGTATCAAGGTCTGCGACACTGCATGCCGCAAGAAGACAGATTTTGCGGTATCAATGTGATGATATGGGCTCCACCTCCTACACTTGTAGAACAGACTTTATGCAAGGTCAAGGGAGTTTAACTGCATAACGTTACATGGAT
Source organism: Haliotis cracherodii (assembly GCF_022045235.1). NCBI lineage: Eukaryota > Metazoa > Mollusca > Gastropoda > Lepetellida > Haliotidae > Haliotis > Haliotis cracherodii. Next base: position 49,894,352 of record NW_027266319.1, on the reverse strand, counting down.
CAGATTCTTCGCACACACACACACTACACGCGCGGGGCGGTCGAGTAGCCTGGTGGTTAAAGCGTTCGCTCGTCACGCCGAAGACCCGGGTTCGATTCCCGACATGGATACAATGTGTTAAGCCAATTTCGGGTGCACCCCGCCGTAATTGCTTGAATATTGCTAAAAGCGGCATAAAATCATACTCACAAACTAACTCTTTCTTCGGCCACATGTCCTTCCCAACATGCGACACGCGAACAAGACTGACAACAGCCATTTTTGAGGAATCACAACATCCAACACAACACAACACAATTTAAATGGACCAGTTATTGGGCGTTAAACACAACTCACTCACCGACTCTCTATGATTATGGAAATGTTTATTGTCCCTTTTATTTCCAATGAAGAGCAAAGTCTCCTGTAGATTACACCCTGATGGACAATAGGTACCAAATTCCCTTACAAGAGATTTATCAGGATAATTGAATAAATATTATTTCCCACCGTTCAATGTCTCCCTGCATCTGTTTCTGATCCTGACTCTGTCACCAATGAGGTTAACACCAAGCAGACGAAACTCTTCATCTGTTAGGTGCAGTGATTCTTCTAATCCAATCTGACGAAATATAGACAATACATGACGCAAACTTGATTAACCAGAATGGGATAGCATTTTCGTTTTATATAGTTCTGTCAAGTACCCGTTAACATCCCCACTGAGACGAACACCGATGTACAGTAATAATAGAATTAGCAATTGGAAATGGCCAGTAGACATAGTGTTTGAAGTGATTTCCAATATGGGTATTCAGTAGTTGTGCGCTGCGCTTTGGTTTCAAATTCAATTTAGCGCGGTTAAATATACAGGTAACCTAGCTCTACATTGAAAACACAGTATGTTTATCTCCTAATTATGGCTGTTGTAGGTCGATTATGATTATCGTAAATGGTTATGTATTGACAACTAAAATCGTTATCAAAGCAGCTCAATCATGAAACATTCTAACAAGTAATAATTTACAACGTGTATGTTGAAATTGAAAATGTCAAATGCAGTTAAAAAATCACAATTCAGGTGTAAAGGGAATTTAAACTTACTTAGGGGCAAAAGAAAGTACGTATATCGAGTTTGATTTTTGTTCTGGGTAATTATTGTTTAAAACATCCTGGTTTAAACCACACGGCCCCTACCATGTTCGAAATATTGTAAACGTTAGCCAAAAAAAGCAAACTTATTGATAAGTAGTTATGTATTATACCATTTTTTACAGTTTTAAATCACAATATATTTACGAAAATATACTCGTCGAAAAAAGAAACGCAACGCCAGATTTGTGTGAGGACGGAAAATATATTTATACGAGGAACCGTACAAGGTATTGAGCCAAAATGTTGTGGAGAGAACACTTGGTGATTGTAGTGATCTCAGTTATCGGTACATAGGAAATGTCCAAGGTGAAGGTGAGCTACAATCAATAATGCGTATGTCCTCCGTTGGAATGTATAGCGTCCTGACAGTTCCTGCCCATGGAAGAGACGAGTATGCGATTCACATCACTCGGCCTACAACGCAAAAGCCAACTCCTGCAACGTCTGGGGCTGTGATTGACGTCGGCGTAACCGTCTATGTAATTCATCCAACAGGTGCTGTTTTGGGTTCAAATCCGAGGATATGTAGGGCCAGGGGAGAACATAAACGTTGTTGTTGTGTAGACAGGCTCTTGTGATCCGTGCTGTATGCGGTCGGGCGTTGTACTGCTGGAATACACTGTCGACGTTGGATGCACTTAGGAGGACGCGTGGTTGGAGAATTTCGTTGATGTATCGTTGAGTCGCAAGACTGCCCTGGATATGGACCAAACCTGTGTTGCCATGATGAGAGATAGCTTCCCACATCTTACACTACCCAAAACCTGTCCACTTCCTGTACGCAGTTTCCATCGTAAGGTTTTATCCGACGTCTTTAGACCCGTGCTGTTTCATCCCCTCGACGGAGGAGACATCTTTATTCGTCGCTGAACCAGACATCTCTCCATCGTAGTTGAGGCCATACCAATGCAGTCGTTGTTGACGATGTTGTCGACTCAATATAACGCGTCAAACAGGACGTCTTGCTGCTCTTAAACAGTTCCATACGGTCTGGTCGGAGATTCTGCACAGTCCAGGTATTTGGGATGCGGTTGAGGTGGCTGTGATCGACCTTTCACGCAGCTGGCGCAGTCGGATGTAGCGATATGGGACGGGGCTTGTTACTCTTGGTCGTCCAGACCTTGGCCAATCACGCGTTGACCCATGCTGTTGAAACCGACCCCATAGCCTTGTGATGGTGCTCGGAGCTACATTGAAAACCATGGCTACAGCTGATCGGGATTCCCCTGCCTACAAGCGGCCTTTGACGTTGTTTATTTGCACTTCTGTTAATCTTGGCATGTTGTTGAACTGTCACTATTCGATTAACGCAGATGCCAGGCAATCAAAACCCTGCACCCTTCATAGAGCTGCTGGTGCACGTGCAGCTCCATTGCCCTTTTGTTAATGCACTGGGTGCGTTTTTCCGAATCGTTTGTTTGGGTGCTGACTAAGCGCCAGTACAGTACACAGTTTGGTAATAATATCTCTAACGTAAGATATTTTCAACTGTAAATATAAAATATGATAAAATCTACTGAGAGGTATAGCCCCAGTATGCAAAATATTTCGCCAAAATGGCTACAATTGGATACTTAATTGCTTATTTAACAATGGCGGGCCCCAAAACATATTATTACAAAGTGTGGGTGTTTCAGCTTTATTGCTTCAGTGGTTTCGTTTACAAACGCCGACGCCCATGAAAGTGACTGTGATGAAACAGACTGCATCCGGCTTTTCTTTTATCTTGACTGGTGTTACCAGAAACAACAACTTTATAACAAAAGAGTACGGAATAGCGGGGCGGTCCCGACAAAACATGCTGAATAGGGCTGAATAGTTAGCCCTAGCCAAATCAACTATTAAAGAAACCTTGATTAAATAAATAAAATTCCATCTGATAAACGTACTTTTTTAAAATCATTAATAATAACTAAATAATTATATCGCAATATATTTATTTTTAAAAAAAACAACAACATGGATCATATGGATCAATGCATTAAAAAGAAGACAATCTTTACAATAAAAAAGTTATTTTTGGATAAAAATGTATTTTTATTATGAACAAGCGTATTGTTATGGTCCCAAACCAGGTAACTGACCAAACATTTCTCTTAGCCCATGTCAAAATAGCTGCAATGGAAATTCTAGAATAAACATTTATAAAACTCCTTAATATCAAATGGCACTAATTCAGTATGCGCTTTATATATAGACATGCAATGTTTGGCAAGGAAATATTTATTTGTTATACGCTTTAAGTAAACCAATCCTATATTTAAACTTAAATCCAATTTATTCTCCTGGAAACATAAACAATAAAACTTTATAAAAGTGCTATATATCAAAAGGCACCAGTTCAGTATGTGCCTGGTAGACATGCAAAGTTTTGTAAGAAAGTATTTCAATTTTTTTTAGTTATGCTCCGGAAACGAACACCACCTTTATAGAACCTAAGTCCAACTTGTTGCCATGGTAACGTAAAACATAAAAAAATTATAAAACTCCTAAATAGCAAAAGGCACCAGTCCAGTATGTGTCTGGTAAACATGCAAAGTTTTGTAAGAAATTATTTAATGGTTTTTGAGTTACGCTCCGGAAACGGAAAGTCCAACCTGTTGCCATGGAAACGTAAACAAATAAAAAATAATAAAATTCCTAAATAGCAAAAGGCACCAGTTCATCATGAGTCTGATAGACATGCAAAGCTTCGTAGAGAAATATTTAACGGTTTCTGAGTTATGCTCCGGAAACGACTTCGGGACGCACACACACACACACGCAGGCACGCACGCAGGCACACACACACGCACACACGTACGCACGCACGCACGCACACACACACACTCTCTCACACACACAAACGCACGCACACACGCACACGCACAAACGGACGGAACCAATTTCTATAACTGTCGCCAAATTCGTTGGCGAATAAAAATACCAAAAATATGAACACGCCAATGTTTAATGGGAATAATATGAACTGGTCATACCTATGAAATGCGACGCGGCAGGTTGTATGTTGTAAGCAAGTGTTGAAGACTATTACATAGATCGGCTCATGTAATGACATAGCGTGTAAAGGTGATAGATCACTGAGAGAAACCTATCCGCACTCAATGACCCGATCAACCTTGTTGCTATGGTGAGGTGAAAGGCCAATGCGACGTGTATTGCGATATACGAATAAAATATACCTTGTTTTCTACGAATGCTGCAAGATGCTCCGATAGGCCAATCGATTCAAGGATTTCTTCCATCTAAAAGGGAAGCACAGGTTACACAACCAACTAGAAGTTTTAGGAAATAATGGTTTGGTTGCTAGAAAGATTTGGGTCATGGATTATTTATGAAATGTCTGATTTCAGACATGCACAATGCGTTTTTTTTCGGCAGTATATTTCAGCAAATGAGTGTGGTTTTACGCCTCTTTTATCAATATTCCAGGAAAATCACGACGAGGACACCAGAAATGGGCTTCAAACATTGTACCCACGTGGGGAATGGAAAGCTTTAATCTACCCCACCGCCCCCTTTATGTTTCAACACGTTACAAATGCCTGTAGAGTAACTAAGAAGAAAGTGTATATTTAAACGTAAGATAAACGTTTATTGTTAATTGTACATAACTATAATAATTGTTAATAGGGTTTTCAGAAAGAATTGCCTCAATATTGATTCACCTGTCTGTGTATGTTACGGATGACTTATGAATCTATGATTCAAAAGAATGAGCAGTATTTCACAAGTAATTAAACAGTGTTTATGAGGCAGCAGACAGGATGCGTCTAATAACTATGCAACCAATTGAAACCTGACTGAATTTTTGTATGGCTTACCGGAAAATCGAGTGAGGCACACACCGTGGCGATAGATAGATATCGCAGCCTTCAATAGCACAGAACACAGGGTACTTTGGTACGAGCTTGCTGATGAATAACAGTTTTTATCAAATGTTCTCTTACTCTGACCACATGTAGTAGTTACCTCTTTCCAAAACACTGTTGCGTCCGTTGGTTGACAGGTGAATTTGCACGTGGGCCCTCATGGAGTTACATTTCACCTGTCGAGCAACGGCCGTAAATGTGTGTTGGTAACAGGCGAAGCTCGATAATTGGAAGAAGAAACTTATTTGTCCCACGCCCAAAACAATGAATGTCCCACTGTTTGTAGAAGATTTGGGCGCTTTGCCCAAGAAGGAGCAGGGAACTGTTGACGTTAATGTCCATGTCATTTCTTGTTAGAAACGGGCCTCGTACATCTACACAATTTATCATCCATGCAGTAGACTATTAATTCAAACTCTACACGGTCGAACATGTTATTTATTGTCTAACCTGAACTAATGTCGATGAACTAGTGTCTTTAGATTTAATGTGTAATTCATTGTTAAGATCAAGGTAAAAAAGTGCGATCAGTGCTCGTTTCAAAGTTGAATTTAAAAGATATAATACACATTTCTTGATTTTTAAGTTCGTCTCGCAGTGAGATATTAGTAATGAAGTAACGAAACCTTGAGCAAATGACTTGAAGAAACACTAGTAAGTAAAGTTATATGAAACGTCATATAACTAAACTTGCTGGTATTCCACTCAAGCTAGCAGAGCCCTTTAAAGCAAGTGTTTCACAAGAATACGTACTTTTGTGACGTAAGCAAAACGTGCTTTCATAATTATTTCCATTATAATGATAGGTCGGCTCGCGTTAAAATATGAAGAAGCAATAACCCCTCCACGGTACAAATGAACTCATATAGCATATTATATATTGATTAGTTTTAATATTCAAATTGTATTTGTCATGAAAGATGTTTCTTGAATGAAAGTCGAAAATGTGTTGGTGAAACACCTATATACATTACTGATACAAAATTATGATGAATAAATCACCAATATTTGTTACCAATAAAATCTATCATAAACGGTCCCAAAATGCACGAAATAGCGTTTAAGAGCATCCAACTTTAAAGATTATGGAGAGGGCAAGCATGGAACTTTGGTTTTGCTTTCATTTAAAAATAGCACGTAGTTTCGTCCCTGGGACGACGATCTTGGTGATCTTGGTGTCAGCCGTCACTGGTTTTCTTTTACTATGTTGCAACATACATCAATGTTGTATTATTATAACAACCCAGTGCCACTCTTGGTAAGCTTGGCTTCCGTCAGTCATCAGCGATGCGGGGAAAGGTCTAAGCGTGGTGTAAACTATACTTTACACCAGGGATAAGTTCAAAGGAATCGACACTGATCCGCTTTGATACTGAACTTTGATCCAGAGGATAAACACTGCGAAAATATTCCTGCTTATTGATGTAGGTTCATACACTGTTATAAAGCACGCATATGGGTAGAGGTTTTATCGAAAAAGATAAATATGTTATACAATTATATGTTTACTCCGCATAGCGATATGCTGTGGGCTTGTTCCCGACCCTTTCGACAGGCAGACCCGCTATATGCATGGGGGCGAAATGCTGCACGGGGGAGATAAAGCTTGGCTGGTACCCGGTCATCCGCAATCGTAGTGGCTGCTGCGAGGATCGCAAGCGCTCTAGGGCGGGCAAACCACTCTAGCGCAGCGCGTGGCTCCACGTGATGATTGTTGCCGTACGAATATGATTATAAGAAGATGAGACAAAGATGAAGTTTCTTTTAAAAGTGTGTTTGCATCTTTCAATCTGTTCCTCATCCCCATGCCATTTTCTAAAACCAAACACAAATAAAGCACGATGCATGGCGCAGGACAATAAAGTCGGAAATACACCATCGTGTAAAAGAAATATACACATGAAAATTGGATTTGACTGCCAAATAACAAACGTTATGAAATCGTTACCAGGTGAAAAAGTCGCCGAAACACTGCAAACTTAAGGTGCAAAACACAACTATGATTCCCGTATCACACACATCGCCATCGAATAGCCATTTCTTAGTTTTTAGCCATGATGAAACATGGCCTGTTGAATGTAATTTTTTAGTAGAGTAATATTTCATTTGAATATGATTAGGCACGTCACACACACACACACACACACACACACACACACACACACACACACACACACACACACACACACACACACCAACACCAACAACAACAACAAACAACAGACACACAAACACACAAACACACACGATATACAGCACGATCAGCAGAATTTATACTATTTGGCACTGTTTCATAAAGGGTTGTGTTCTACTGCTGTTTCTTGATCTGGCTTAGTGTGAACAATCTCGCATAATAGCATATGATTAAAATGGTTAGAGTTTTGATAATTTAATGTAGACACGAGTGACAACAGGTGAAGTATCAAATGTAGTGACACTCATATTCGTACACTTCATTCCGCGTGATCCATGAATATATGTTGATGAATATATTATGATATGTATCATGATATAATATATATTATTTAGACTTATAAGTACAGCTTTGGTGTAAAAAATAGTAAAAACATACATAACATTGTCATATACAAAATGAAACCCAGATTTAAACTTCTTTGTTTTCGAACATCAAAATTGAATATCGACCCTAAAACTAACATGCCACGACAGACGTAATTTTCACATTGCGTTACATAATTTTTTTTAAAATGTATGATTATCGGCCATCATAATTAGGGCGAAGTTCTCTTTTAAACAAATAAATGGTTCATTTGTAGAATGGGGCGGTCGGGGATCCTTGTGGTTAAAGCGTTCGCCGAAGACCCGGGTTCGATTCCCGACATGGGTACAATGTGTGAAGCCGATTTCTGGTTGTCCTCGGATATTTAAGTAGCCGCAGCGATATTTAAGATATGATTTTAATGCGATTGAGATCTGGTCAGATTCCAGTTCATTTTGGACCACAAGGAAGACTTTGCACAAAATATCGTGCGATTGTGGTCCAAAAAGGCCGTGGATGTCGGTGTGTATATATTGATTTTTAGTAAAACGTTGAGATGAACCACAACGTTCAGAGAAAGTTCTGCTTTGCAAATTAATGCACAATTTTTTTCAAAATGGCTGCTGCAAAATCACGTGACTTTTGACCATGATGCAAATTTTGCAAGTAGTTTCATAATACAAAAGCATATATGTAGATTTGTACATATATAACTAGTAACATAATATAGTCAAGAACACGCTCCGTTTCTTACCTGTGAACTGACTGAATTTGACAAATATTGTCTGACAACTAAGCGTCAAATAACCAACATGGATGCCTAATGGCATTTTTCAGAAAGATTTGTTTGCTTGTTGTTAACGCCGCACTCAGCAATATTCCAGCTATATGACGGCGGTCTGTAATTAAACGAGCTTTGACCAGACAATCAAGTATTTGACATCATGAGCATCGTCCTACTGAATTGGGATACAATGACATGCATAAATAAAGTCAGCGAGACGGACGTTCCGATCACTTTAGTCGTCTTTTACGGCATGCATGGATTGCTGAAGAACTATTCTAACCCGGATCGTCACGGTGATGTCAAAAAGATAACTTATTACCACTACTTATGATTATGCAGCAAAAAACATTGATACTGTTGTTACCTGTCAGAAAAGAGGACTCAAACATATGCTGTCCGAGCAAAATGGCGGCATATACATGTGGCTCAGTGATTTTGCTTACGCATGCGCAAAAAATATATTTAATAAAAAGGACGAGAACGCGAGATTGCGACATTTGTCAAGTGTCGCGATCTCGCGATCTCGCGTTCTCGTGTTTTTGTGCTAATTGCCTATACAGTTATATGTAACTATTTTCAAAAAGACGAGAACGCGAGATTGCGACATTTGTCAAGTGTCGCGATCTCGCGTTCTCGTGTTTTTGTGCTAATTGCCTATACAGTTGTATGTAACTATTTTCAAAAACACGAGAACGCGAGAACGCGAGATTGCGACATTGGTAAAGTGTCGCGTTCTCGCGTTCTCGTGTTTTTGTGCTAATTGCCTATACACTTAAATGTAACTATTTTCAAATACACGAGAACGCGAGATTGCGACATTTGTCAAGTGTCGCGATCTCGCAATATCGCGTTCTCGTGTTTTTGTGCTATTGGCTATACACTTATATGTAACTATTTTCAAAAACACGAGAACGCGAGAACACGAGATTGCGACATTGGTCAAGTGTCGCGATCTCGCGTTCTCGTGTTTTTGTGCTAATTGCCTACACAGTTATATGTAACTATTTTCAAAAACACGAGAACGCGAGAACACGAGATCGCGACATTTGTCAAGTGTCGCGATCTCGCGATATCGCGTTCTCGTGTTTTTGTGCTAATTGCCTATACAATTATATGTAACTATTTTTAAAAAGACGAGAACGCGAGAACGCGAGATTGCGACATTGGTCAAGTGTCGCGATCTCGCGTTCTCGTGTTTTTGTGCTTGATTGCCTGTACAGTCATCTTGTGGCTCAGTCATCTGAGTTGTCGCAATTCGTTGTGTAGAGTTGCGTCCCTTGGATGTGCCAGAAACCTACAATGGTAGGGGCATTGCCTAAAAGTCGGGCCGGGCCGGGCCAAGACGGGCCAAAGTGTTACTGGCTAATTACTTCATTATCGGCGATCATACCTACACATAATTGATGCAACATACACACATGACATTAATGAACAATCACCAACAAAATACGCGCACCATAAATAAGTAATTCGGAGTAAATCGCTTGAAAACCAGAAAGTGGAGAAAGTGGAGCTGTGTGTAGGTGTCCTCCCATTTTAAAGGGGCACTGATCTACAGCAATGCCCCGAGACTGGTTGTTGTCTTTGCTATTGTTTCCCCACCGTGAGTATCCGAATGATATAGCAGATATCAAGACTAGTTCGCGATCTGTGCTGCGCCATTCGTAAGTGCATGTATCGCTTTTATTCATTAGAGTATTTCATTGTGGGTATATTGTTTAGCCAAAATGTATAAAATTTCACGAAGGCAATTTTTGCAACGCCTAAATATTCAGTTATTTTACAAATTGACTGAAAATCGGTGAATTTATGTTATTGTAATTACGAATTCCAAACATTTTTATGTTTTAATTTCATCACCCAGTGACTGAAAATGATAGGATTATATTAAAGAAAACGAAATTCAAAGTACGTTTCTATAGTTTTGGCTTCTAATACTTGCGGGGCGGTCGGGTAGCCTAGTGGTTATTGCTGAAATAGTGCTAAAAGGGGGGTAAAATCAAACACACTCACTCACTCTAATACTAGGATAAATAGTCTTTTTTTAAGCCCTTTTAGACCTCTTAAAAATTGTTAGTCAATCTGGACTCGGATTCAGTCAATTCTTATATTACTGATATATTTAGACATTTTATAAATTGCCTGAGTGAATCCCATTTTGCACATTGAGTGTAATATACATGTATACACGCCTACAGGTACCTGAGGAACAAAAATGATTCTATCCAATGCAACAGCAAATGAATGAAAACAAAATGCAAATATCATAATAACGACCCACCGAAGTTTTATGTATACATTTGGGCAGCTTCCTTGTTCGAGGAATGTATCCGTGAACATTCACAAATAGGAACAATATCCCATACGTCTGCAGCTGTACAAATAAATTTATTCGACTTCACATGGCTCTGTTACATTCAAATGTTTTAAAATATATACATATAGCGTTTCTGGATATTATAACTCGTGTTCGTTTCTCAACTGATCACTAAGTTTGTTTCAGATGTTTCACACAGGTGTCTAGTCTCATCGGTCAGCTGAGATAGCACGTGTGACAATTATGTTCATGATGTCCATGGTGCTTTAAAATATCCATGGAGTTAGAAAGCAATGAATAATCAATAAACGTATTATCGGCTAATCCTTTGAACCAAGTATGTTGTTTTTACATCGGCACTTCACGCCATGATATGAGTGTATTCCGTCTGCTTTAGTAAACCTACACATGTAAACACTTACAAATCCACTGTGCAAGATAACAGTGATCAATCAATGAACGTATTTTCTGTGGAACTTTTGATGGCGAGGAATGATCCGTGTACAAAAAAGTAAATGAACTGATCACTCCTCTTTCTGGGCTGCCACGTGAATATTACATAACATACATTTCACCTCAATTCAAACCTGGATTCAGATGAAATAATTACCCCAGACACAAGACATGCCAAATGGGAACCGTTGTCAGGTAATCTGAGTAGTGCTACCACTAACTACCTGTAATAGGTTCATTAACTGAGCAAAGACACAGGTGTAGGGTTATGCCAGAAAACGTGGATAACAACAAGAGGTAGCAATCGTATTATCCGCGCAATCCAAAAATCCGAAAATGCTTTCACTGCTGGGATACCATTGTTTAAACTATAAAAATAAACTGACCGCCAAATGAAACGTTACCAACGATATTCCTAGGATAAAATATGACCAACACAAATTGAAGCAGCAATAACAATTAACACGTCCCATTTTAATTCTGGAAACCCAAAAGTCCAGAAACTCTACGGTCTTTTCCCAGTCTCGGTCAAAGGTATTTACAAAAATAAGCATGCTGTTTTCATGGGAACATACCAAGGAAGGAAAAATGAAAAAAAAGAGTTTAAAAACTCAATATTTACACCATCTCTCCCATGGGCCAATTATTGTATTGTAGAAATTCATCATTCAGAACCGTAAAATTGCTAATTCGACAACAAAGTCCTTGACCTCAAGGGACATTTCTTGACAAGGGGTCATTCGTCCAGTATTCGATCAATAACATTGGTTACAACTTTAAGGTGACGACGGCCCAGACCGTTCAATACGGGATATGACCTCCATGAGCAGCAATGCATCTTCGAATGCGGCGTCGAACTGAGTAGACAAGCGTCCTCACATCGACCGAAGGTATACCATTCCATTCCTCAAGGAGGACAACGATCAACGCTTGTCTCGTGAAGGGAGGATGTTGACGTTTCCGAAGACGACGCCCCAGCTGGTCCCAGAGATCTGGTAATCGAGCTGGCCACGGCAGGACAGTCACGTTGTTGGCGTTGAGGAAGTCTCTAGTAATACGGGCTTTATGGGGTGTGGCGTTATCTTGTTGGAACACCGTCCGTTGTTGACGCTGGATGAAAGGAAGAACCACTGGCCGTAAAATATTGTCAATGTAGCGTTGTGCTGTCAGATTGACTTCGATGATGAGACGTTCCGTCTTCTCGTCCCCGCAAATGCCGCCCCAGACCATCACACTTCCGCCCCCGTAAGGTTCAACCTCCTGGACACAACAAGTTGCCGTACGGTCACCACGTCGTCGATAAACTCGCGTCCGCCCATCAGGTTTGAAGAGTTGGAACCTGCTCTCGTCACTAAACAGCACTCGCCACCAATCCCTTTGTTGCCATCGCTGAGTTTGCCTGCACCACGTCAATCTGGCACGTCGATGTTGACGAGTCAAGGTCATGCCCTTGAAAGGGCGATAAGCCCGGAGACCATAATGTCGTAGTCGTCTGGTCACTGTTTGTCTGATGACCGGATGTCCTAAGTTGTTGGCATCTGATGACGTCACAGTAAGAAATCTGTTCGTCGGATGAAGTACCCGTAAAAAGCGGTCATCCTGCGGGGACGTGACCTTTGGTCTGCTACTCCGTGGTCTGTCTGCGGTTCTGCCGGTCTGTCGGAGACGTGCGACCAATCTGGTAATGGTTATCTTGGAGCACTTCATGTTAATGGCAACCGCTCTCCGTGTCGCTCCTATCTGCAGCATACATATGGCTCTCCCCCTCTGGACAGCGGTCAGTCTTGGCATGTTCGTTGGTGTTAATCATCGCAACCAGTGATAGGGAACAGATCCGTGCGTAACTTATACCCGGGATTGCACGGTAATTTGGGAATATTTAATATAATATTTCCCAAAATCCGTAAAGCACGTGTAAAGAACGACAGAGAACATGAAGGTTGTATTCGTGAAATGTGTTCTTTACTGTTTTTGAACAGGTTGGCATCTTTGTTTCAAAGTGGCAAATCAGTTAATGTTGGTAACGTTTCTTTTGGCCCTCAGTTTATAGCCATCTGGGGTATTTCCAAATAACGACATCCGATGAGCTTCCATCGTTCTTTTTGTCCGTTTGTTTAGGCTGACGAAATTAATTAACATGCGCCCTGTGTCTGAGATTCAGAGATTACAGGTAACCAATCAGTGTTCTTGAACACGGTAGTCTTGTCACGCTCAGTTGCGTCAGCGAGCAAATCGGCAGATAGTGAACCCCCGCTGGCAGTGTTAGACAGCCGAGAAGGAGATTAGTGCCCCTTTAAACCTACAAGCCGGGATATAACTGAAATATAAATACTGGTCAAAGCAGTGTTAAGCCAAACTCACTCACTTATTCAGAGCCATGCCGGTCCCCCAGGCTTGATATTGGGGGTACTTTTCCAGTATAAGCATGCCTGTCATTTGGATGTTAAGGCCGCAATAAATTAATAGTTACAGTTTGATTGATTTTTTAAAAACATGGGAGACAGGAGACGTTTAAATTTAACGTTTTATTTTGTTCTTATTAACCTACTTTAGGCATATGTGTACGATTGCTGTCGACGGATGCGATTCGCATGCATCATGTGTGTTCAGTAGGGCTACGTGTGCGGAGTATTTTATCAGGTAAAGAAAGTAGGAACACTCATATTATTTTTGTTTCCAGCTTTCGGACACATTAATGTTTTCACCACCATTGGAGATTCATGCACGCAATTTCTTTTGTAAATTATATTGTGCATGTTGAGGGGTTTATTATAAAGTACATAGGAAACTGTAACAACTTTGTGTATGTAAATTACATAGCATTTCCAAGCTCAAGTCATAAGTTTGCTAAATGCTACTTGGAGAATGAAGAGCATGAAAGAAGCATGACCATAGGACTACTAACGTGCGCATGCGCTTGACCCCATGATATTACGCATGCGCACGGACAGTGTCTAAAACGCGAGAACGCGAGAACGCGAGATCGCGAGAAAATGAAATGTCGCATTCTCGCGTTCTCGCGATTTCGTGTTTTTGTGGCCTAATTTGACAAGTCGAGATTGCGAGATTGCGAGATTTTGCATCATGTCCAAATGTCGCATTCTCGCGTTGTCGACTTTTGACAAAAAGTGCTATGTACCAAAAACACGAGAATGCGAGATCGCGAGAACGCGAGATTTTGGCCAAATCTCGCGTTCTCGCGTTCTCGCGATCTCGCATTCTCGTGTTTTGAGCATATTTAGCTCGTTTCCAAAGGTCGAGATCGCGAGAATGCGAGATCGCGAGAATGTCCCTTACAGTATTCCATAGCGATCTGA